>NW_020925659.1:414608-424664 GCF_003984885.1 Neopelma chrysocephalum | reverse complement strand
GGAAAGGAAAGGAAAGGAAAGGAAAGGAAAGGAAAGGAAAGGAAAGGAGGGAGGGAGAAGAGAGGGAGGGAGGAAAAAGGAAGGGAGGAAGGGAGGAAGGAAAGAAGGGAGGAAGGAAGGGAGGAGGGAGGGAGGAAGAAATCAAGGAAGAAAGGAAAGAAGGAAGGGAGGGAGGAAGGAAAGAAGGAAGGAACAAAAGGAGGGAGGGAGGAAGGAAGGGAGGAAGGAAGGGAGGGAGGGAGGAAGGAAAGAAGGAAGGAACAAAAGGAAGGAGGGAGGAAGGAAGGGAGGGAGGAAGGGAGGAAGGAAGGAAAGAAGGAAGGAAGGAAGGTTTCTTGGGGATACCTTTTTATAGGTAAGTTTTCCTTGCCCTGGAGATAAGTTTCTCACTTTCTATGGAGATTCTTTATGATATGCAGTCCATTCTTGTCGATCTCTGTGGAAATGGGTTGGAGGACTTCAGGGGTCTTTGATGGTCTTGATCCTTGCCCACAGTCCATACCTGCTTGTGGCCTCATTCCTGCAGTTGTGTTGTGCTGTATTAGGCTTACCTTGCCCTGGAAAAGTGCTGCCCTGTTTCTGGATGGATCCCTTCTCCAGCCACATCCTGTCATTTCTCACAGTGTTATTAACAACAATCCTTAGCTGGCTCCACAGACTTTCAGCTATTGGTTTTTAAGACATGTACATTAGCCCCCTTATCTTCCAGGCTTCTATAGAAAGCAAGTCAAAACCTTGGAATTCAGTGAGAATTTGGGGAGGAAGGAACAGGAAGGTGATAACTCATCATGTTGCTGGTGTTAATCCCTTTGCATTTCCTGGAGAGATTTTCGTGATTACCCGGACAACTAAGATCATGTAAGACTTTAACAAGAGATAAGATAATTTTGGATTTGTACAATATTCTTCTGTAGAGTTCTCCCATCTTGATGTCAGGTTTCCAAAGGAAGGTGATGTGTACCAAAGGCCAGAAAGCATTAGGTTTCCATAAAGAGAACTTAAGAGTTGGCATATACTTTCTACAGTATTTTTTTTTATTTTATTACTGTTAGATGGCTCTGAAAGTTCTACAGTCAAGGGGGCAGCCTGGAGTTCTACAGCCCCCACAACTGCTTTGTGAACACTGGAGAAGTTGTTAATTATAAAGCTGCTACCACAGCTAGGTAGGTGTTTCTGAAGGGGAAAATGTAAGAAAGATAAAGGTAAGTAGAAAATTGTTTAGTTGTAAAAACAATCTATATTTCTGGAAAAAAAAAATTACTTGTGTCTGTAACATCTGTTGCATTCCTGAAGCCAATGCTAAAAGTATGATCAGAAGCAGTGTTACAAGTGTTCAGAGAGCTTTTTCCCCAGCTCTGATCATTACTCCTCTCTGGAGAGCCCAACACACCTTCTAGTGCACCTAAAAGGTAAAAGAGAGAATGATTTATTCTATACACATCTATTAAATGAGAGACTTTGACTTTTAGTTTGAAACCATCATCTCAGAGGCGACAGCTTTCTTCTATTTTCTTTCTTGTGTGCTGCCTCTTTTGTGTAACTGTGTTGCATCATATATGATTTCTTTTTTGAACACATAATGTTGAATTTTTCTGCTCAAAGAAATACTCTTTCATTTAGCTTTAGAAACCTCTATCATCTCCTTCAGGATAATATACAGTAGATCCACTTATATCATTTGTCTCAGAACCATTTATTTCATCCTTATTTTGCTTCCTTTCACTCTTCCCAAAGATAAAAAACACCTTTTTCTTTCCCCTTTGGGCTTATCCATTTGACTTTCCCTTACATGGAGCTCTAAATGAAATTCATATTTCTCATTATATTTTGTCCAAATCTCTTACAGGTTGTTTTTTTGTTTTGTTTGTGCAGCTGCTGCTGTTGTTGTTGGGGGAGTTTTTTTTGAGTGCCTGTCATTTTCATTTATTGTCAAATATTTTGGTCTAACACTAATAGAAATTAGAATAAACTTTCATTTGCTGTACTGTATTAAAGGAAGAATGTGAGAATGGACCTTTTAACCCTCACTAGAATGTTTACTGGCTCTGTCCTCTATACCTCAATTCTCTTAAACATCTCATAGCTATTTATTTAGAATGTCATAATGTGTATTTACTTTCACATATGTGATTGTGTGCATGCATGCATACATATATGTACATATCAATTTATATGCATAGATTAGCGTGGGCAGAGACAGAGATACATTAATATCTGGTAATATTTTCATTTATGTATTTCAAGTTTGAACTTCATCCTGAACTGAAAGGTTGACAGAGTCATTTAATTCAGTGTTGACCAAATGCTACCCATTGCTCAGAAGCAGAAAAATCTGTGTTTAGTAGCATATAGGAAATTACCTTGTTTGTTAGTTTGTTTGTTTTGTTATAACTACTTTTACAGTAGGTTTTCAGGGAAAAAAATATTATCTAGGATTGCTTGAAATAAAAGAATAATTAACTGTAAGACACATTTTTTTTTCTGTAGTAAAAATACTGATCGTCCCTAGAGGTTTAAACATTTAAGAAATTTAATTTGAAATTCCTGCACATTTCTAAAAAAAAGGTCTAATACAGGATTTTTAGAAGTATTATATGTTCACATGTAACATTGTTAGTAATGTCATATGTGTAGTATTTGTTATATATATATAATCATATATATGTGTGAATATATTCTATATAATATCTATGCAAGGCATTATATATATATATAAAACATAAAAAGTCAGAAAACATAATTATGCGTATATATGTGTGTATATATATATATTTTTTTTTAAATATATCCTTTCCTAATACTTATAATCTCCATCCTGCCTGTATACCAAACCCTATAATTTAGAAGTAATGGACATGTGTTTGTCTTCCCACTATAGAGGCCACCATTAGTGTATAGTTAAAGAACTGAATGTTAGTTGAGATGTTTTATAAAATACATAGGCGTTTGCCTAGCAGTTTGAGTGAATTCCCTAGAAAAATGAAACAGACAAGAACACATTTGTGACTGCAGGCAGGAACAAACATAACCTTCTTATAGTCGTTCTCTTTAAATTTCATACAAATTTGGAAAAAAAATTTAAAAATACTTTTAGGTGTTATAGTGTTTTAAATAAAGTGAGATGAAACAAATTTAAAAGGCACGCTTGTTTTTATTTATAAAGATTCTGATAACACAAAAAAAGATATCTTTAAAATTATCTGAGTAGGAGGAATCAAGTAAAACTGCAACACTTTTATGGGGTTTTTTCCTGTATCAAGTATAGAAGTAGACAAGTTCATAATCTCTTCATAACTGCATGACAATTACCATGTCTGCTTCTTCACAAAACACATTCAGAAAAGTACTTCAGCTCTGATTCACCTCTCAAAGATGTTTCACACAGTAAGAGATTTAATGGGTTCATTCCCTTCAAGAAGCAGAAAAGAAGTTTAAGGTGTGGTGTGACCAGAAGTTACAAGCAAGCACGTGAGAAGCAAATTGCTGACAGCTTTTGAATCTAGGAGAAAAGGACAGAATAAGATCCACTGCCTGGAAAATGAAAAATCAAGCCTAGACAGGAATGTTTTCCAGTTTATCGCTGTACCATCTTATCTGTGAACCTGCCAGAATCTCCATTGCCCGAGCCTTTAAATTGAGACAAGCTGTCATTAGAAAAGTTGCATTAGGGTTCAAATCATGGGTGTTTAAGTGCCACATTCATAACCTGTATAACACATGCATCATATTAGCAATCATATTCCTACACATTCTTAAAAATATGTTGCACGAAGGAAGACATGCAAGGAGGGAAGTTGAGATATTTTAATTACTTCATATGTTTGTCAAATTAATGATGAAATGTTTGCATGTAAGTACAGCAATGTTAATAATGCAACTTCGTGGTCTGCAAACTTTAAACACACAAGGGAAAATAAAACTTTTTTTTATTTACATGTCTCCCAAATGTATAAGCCATTAAAACCATGAATATGTTTCTAACACGTAAAAAACTCTGAACAAAGTGGGGACAAAATTTGTATTAATCTTGGTAAACTTCTTCCACTGCAATCTAAAATCTTGCTGGAGAACCATGAGTAAAAGAAACATACTCAGTCTCCTTTTAAAATAGTTACATTCAGAGTCTGACACGCTTTGTCAAAAAAAGCCTGTGATGAAATCCATGCCACCTTGAAGTCAGTGACCAAATCAGGTTTGTGAATCTATAAACTACATCTTTTGTGACAAAAATTTGAAAAGTTTTTTTTAAAAAAAGGCAAGGTCTTCCTGGAGTTAAGATTTCATTGCTGCTGCAGCTAGTTCTTCCTTATTATATCTGTTTATTTTCCTACAGTGGAACAAATTATTTCTTCGAGAAGCAAAGGGAGGAAGAAGGTGGATCTGTCTATTTTGGTTTTTTGATTTTGAAATTACCTTTTTCCAAGCACCAATGTCATTCTGATTTTAAGGCAGCTAAAAGTTATGGGCACTTTTCAGTAGATCAGTTGGTTATGCATTTAATTTGAAATATTTGTCCTCATTAAACTGTGGGATTATTTGTACATTTTACACAACTAAATTTAACTAAATGTATTTGATTACAGTGGAAAACTGTGGACTGATGGAGACAATCAGAACTGAGGAGGCAGAAATCACACAACCCCAAATATCCAAGCATTTTCAGGGTTGAAAACCTTATCCAAAGTTGTTGCTTCTTTGTTTCTCAGTCTGTTAATTGTTTAACTGAAGGTAAGTCAGTAGCCTGTTAGCACCACTTTTTGTACTGTAGGATAACCTGGTGCCACTACCTGAAGCTGAATATAAAGTATAATAAACTGCCCAGAGACTTTTGATCTTTGAGCAGCAAAGGTGTTTATTGACAGTGCTGGGAGCAAGCCAGCTATTGCTGGAAAAACTTGCTTGACTTGAAAGTGCAAAACTAAGCCATTTTATACACTTTAGATGCATGGTTCCATCATTTATTATACATATTAATAAGCAGGCTGGTCTCTGGGCAGAGTCTTTCCAGACATACCCAGTCTTCTACTGTGGGGGTCTTCTGCTCAAGCCTTCATCCCTCTGGTGGTCGCCATGGACGTCTTCCTCAATTTGACCTCTTCAGTGAGGTGACCTGAATTCTTCAAGCTTGCAAAATCCTGGCTCTGGGCCTTCTAGATCTTATTCAAACCTCTAGTTTACCTAATTTATCACTGTGTGTGTACTACTCCTATTCTTTCTATACTAAGGCCTTTGGTGCAGTGAGCAGAACAGAACATGAGATTAACCAGTGCTCCTAAAATGTTCTTCCAGCAAAACGGGTATTGGGTTTTGTTAGCAGGTCAAGATATCTCAGTTAACTTTTTTGGGCCTGGCTCCTGTTTCAAAGATGACAGCCAAAATCTGGTACTTCAAAGAGTGGTGGTCTGCAAAATAAAAGTTAGACACGATTCCAGCATGGGGAAAACTGGAATCCTTTATTGAACACGAGAACACAATTTTAAAGGCATCTCTGGCTGGACATGTTAATGAAGGGGACAACCTATGTTAATTGCGGAGTTACACAAGTTTTTACTGCAATTTCCAAATAGTTAATTTTTCTTCAAGTAGGATTACATGGGGGATAGAGGGATTACAGGAGTTTAGACATGGTTTTAACAATCATCTCAAAAAGTCCTTTCTTAATTCTGCTTGGAGCCAGGTTTATATCTCAGGGTTGCACATCAACAGGTCTCAGGACAAGGGTCCAAATTTCTTGAATCATGAGATGTTTGTCAGCCTTGTTTTCCAAGGTTTGTGATTCAAATTTACCGAGCCTCCTTTTGCTGAGAGCTGGCTTTTGTCCCCTTCATCAAAGTGTTCCTCTGCCTCCAGAGCATCACCAGGAACAGAGGGGTAGCTCACAGGGCTGTGGACCAAAGTTCTTCTGTGGGCACCAAAGGACTGTGCTGGGAACTCCCTCTTTGCTGTCTATCCATGAAGAACATCCCCAGAACCTACAGAGACAGATCTGTCAGTTTGTTCTCATTTTAGAGAGTTAAAGGTAAATGGGGAGAAGTTGATCTGGTGCATCAATTGCCAAAGAACTGAGAGACTCACTGCACTAGGCCAGATGGCTCTATTCCTCCATCACCATTCTGAGTTTCCTATTTAATTAGAAAATTTCTATTTGAGCAATTCCACGGGGAATCCTTGGAAATTTTCAGCTAAATCTGTGCAGGTGTGCACCAGCTTTGACAGGCTTGAAGCTCAAATCAAATCTTGTGATGAGATAAGGCAATTTGGGGAAAGGAAGCCCTAGGAGAGTTACAAGGAGCATGATGCTGTAAAATGTTATTTCTTAATATTTGAAAGTTTAAATGCATATTTAATAATTAAAATTATAAACTGAACCAGAACTATGTTTAAAATAGCTTTTGAAAAAATAAGTTCACACTGTTTGAACTTGATAGGAATAGATAATTAGAGTACTTACAAATCCAGTGTGAACAGGTGGCACTTAACTAGAAACTATAATAACTTTTAATATAACGACAAAATGTCTCATCCTCTGATTTAAAGATCACAATGAGATTTATCTCTGTGATGATAGAATTAATATTAGATTAAAATAGGGTCATTATTTCAGCTCATGTAATGAAAACTTTTCTTTATTACAAAACCATTAAATGTAATTCCGTTTAATTTGCCTGACTGGTAATCCCTTCCCACAGGACACTCTAAACAAAGGCTATGAAACCAAATCAATTTTGCACTAGTTCATAGCGAGTGAGCCCTTTATGCATAGAGCTACAATGTGTTTATGGATAAAAATGGCAGAATTTAAACACAATATTTACAAACTCAAAGCCACAGAGTCCTTTACAAACAGAAAAGCAGCTCTCAAGATATCAGAGTGTCTCAAATTAAGCCACAGAAATGATGGGCTCACTTTAAAAAAAAATGAGAGAGCAAAACTCTCTCACTGAATGTTGTGTTTAAGGTCAGAAACCAAGTAACTAGATCTGATAACAGTCTTATTCCTGCACTGAAACATCTTTCTGCTGCCTTTTGTTCACAAACTTAAGGGAAAACACATTCAGATACTGCAATCAGTGTTAGATAGATTATTGGTGCAATTATTTTGAACAGGAAAATATTGGTCTTGAGGAAAGACTGTTGTTAGCTAACCCACTCCCAAGTTACAAAATTAAAACCACCTGGGTTAATAAAAAAATAATAATTAGAGAAATACAAGAAAGCAATATTATTCCAGGTTTGGAGAGGAAAACAACTGGTTTTTCAAATTTATATTTATTATTTATCATATTTATTATTTATATTTATATTTTTAAAAAATTATAATTTTTATAATTTTAAAATTTATAATTTTTAAAAATTTGAAAATATAAAAGACAGGAAATAAAAGCTTGATGGTCTCTCTGTAGAGTGTCAATAAGCTTCCTGCTTGTATTTTTATGTAATGGTAAACATATTTTTTTTCTCTCAAATATTCATTCTACCACGCATTTCAACAAAGTAACTGAGGCAACCTCCAAAATAAGTCGTGCATGCAAGCCTATTTTAGACATTTGTTGCAGAACCTTCCTTTTATGTAGAATGTTCAAAACAAATCAATCCTAAGTATCTTGGAAAGCCCTCTGTACAGGACTTTATATGAAGGAACTATCCTGCACTCATAATAATAGTATGTGGTAGAAATCAATATTTCAGTGGAAAAAGGAAGGGTTTTAAAGACTTGGTTTCTGACCTTAAACACAACATTCAAATTTCTCTGTATTTCTGTGGGGCCTTCAGTAGAAAGAAGATTTTGAAAAGGATGGTTTTCTTGGTTTTCTTCCCAGTGCTTCAGATATTCATTGATTTGTTGCAATATCCAATATATTTAAGTCCTTATACAGATTTGAACTAACATGGTTGAAATATTTGTTTGGTTTTGGTTTTTGTTTTTATTTTTAAATGAGAGGAATTCTCCTTTCCAGTAGGAAAATGTTTCAAAACTTGTAAAACAGTGCACATTGTACTATGAAAAGTTGCTAAAATAATTCTCATTTCTTGAAATCACAGTAATTAACTACCAATAGAAAAATGAAGTTAGCCCATAACACACACACTGAAATTGTGAAGACATAGTTAACAATATTTATGAAAATGTCTTACTTTTTTCCTTATTTTTTTAATGGCAAAGTATTGGCCTTTCAACTTCTGAAAGAAAGTACAGAAAGTATGACCTATTAAATTACATAATTGAAAGCCAGATATCTCACATTCAGAATCATCCTAAGAGTTTTCTCTCTGCTTGGAACCTCAATAAATTTGTGCAGGTGGACAGCTTTACTGTAATTCTGAAATTAAAACTACACAAAGTAACATGAATCATGGCCTAAGAAAAGACTGAATGTCTTTTTCAACATCAACAAGGAGTGTGGAAAATTTTAATAATAATTTAATAATAATTCAATAATAATTCTACTTATTCTAAATTAGCATATTTTAAAAAATAAATCAATGCCATTTTTATTTCCTCATAATATTTCTTGACATATACGCGCTAGAATAGTCAAATTTTATTTTATTTTATTTTTTTAATGTATTTATTTAAATTTCTTTAAAACAGAGTTGTTATCCCTAAAACTAATATTTCATCCACAAAATCCTTTAAGATTCTGAGATCTATGCACCTTAAAACTTTCCTAACAGTAAATTTATTCTTTGGAAGAGGTTTTATTGTGTATGTGCTTACTACAAATTTGATTCATCCTGTTTTAAGCTAGCACTGGTCATAACATTTGCTGAAAAAAATTAAAAAGGATCCTAAAAACAAAAACATAGAAAATGACAGAGCAAGCATATCCCCAAAATAGTCTTTTGACAACTCATGTACAGAGTGCTTTGCACTATTTCCCTGTTCATTATTTTTATTCCCATTAATCAAAATTTAGGTCATCATAAGATATTTGCCTGAGGGTAAATTCATTTCTTTTCTGTCTCTTGTGAACAACACCTTTAATTCAGCTTCTTCAAACTCCAGAAATCTGAATGAAGCAGCCATTTTCCCCAGCATCCTACAAACTGCATCTATATTTAACAGAACTCTAAATAAGAGATTAGGCCTCCATGTTGCTTGTTCCAAACAGAAGCTGAGATCCTACTAACTCTTAAAAACAATTGCATACACAAGAGACCTAGAGTAATGGAAGTAATAAAAAAAAAAATTCTCATTTGGAAATTTAACTTTAGGTAGTAAATATTTAAAAACCAAAAAGCTTCTAGCCTATACTCTTCCAATAGAAAAAAAAGAATAACCTTAACTAAAAAAAAACAAAACATGAAAACCCAGAAAAAAAACCCCAAAAAACCAAAAAGAAAACCAAGAAAATCCCAGACAAACAAACAAACAAAAAAACCCAAAACAAAACAAAACAAAACAAAACAGACCAAACCAAACCAAAATCTATTTATTTGAAGATATTATGTTTAGTCTTGCCATCATAGTGCATTTCACATGGGGTAAATATTAGTATAAAAATATAGAAAATTTGACTCATTTTTATTATTTGAAATCAGAATCAATTATTCTGTGACATTAAACAGCTGCTATCCCTCTTCCCACCCCCCTCCTTTAAAATAACTTTTTTAGAATTTTCCTCTTGTAATAAACACAAATTTTTCTGCAAAACACTTCAATACTCGTTTCACCACCCTCATAACAAACATTTTTTCTTCATATCTGGCCTGACTCTACCACCTTTTAGCTTAAAACCATTACACCCATCTCTACATGCCCCACTAAAAGTTTGTCTTTCTTAAAGCCCCCTTTAGGTGCTGGAAAGCTGCTATAAGGTCTCCCCAGAGTCTTCTCTTCTCTTCTCTTCTCTTCTCTTCTCTTCTCTTCTCTTCTCTTCTCTTCTCTTCTCTTCTCTTCTCTTCTCTTCTCTTCTCTTCTCTTCTCTTCTCTTCTCTTCTCTTCTCTTCTCTTCTCTTCTCTTCTCTTCTCTTCTCTTCTCTTCTCTTCTCTTCTCTTCTCTTCTCTTCTCTTCTCTTCTCTTCTCTTCTCTTCTCTTCTCTTCTCTTCTCTTC
>NW_020925659.1:411411-414208 GCF_003984885.1 Neopelma chrysocephalum | reverse complement strand
CCTCTCCTCTCCTCTCCTCTCCTCTCCTCTCTGAACCTCTCCTCTCTGAACCTCTCCTCTCCTCTCCTCTCCTCTCCTCTCCTCTTCTCTTCTCTTCTCTTCTTCTCTCCTCTCCTCTCCTCTCCTCTTCTCTCCTCTCTGACCCTCTCCGACCCTCTCTGACCCTCTCCTCTCCGACCCTCTCCTCTCCTCTCCTCTCCTCTCCTCTTCTCTTCTCTTCTCTCTGAACCTCTCCTCTCCTCTCCTACACCAATTTTTTTGATTGCTTTTTATCTACTGCTTAAGCTGGTCTTGTTCTTAGATGTTCAAAACCACATTACTGTTATTTCTTTAGGAATCCATGACCACATCTATAAAAATGTGAATACACATGAAACCTTTAAAAGATGCTCTGCACTTTTGGAGCAGGATAAAAATTAAGAAGAACAATGTTACCCTCTTTTTTTTGGAACAAACCCTTTTCCCACTGTACATTATATGGGAAAAAGCTTTCAGAACAATTCTATAATAATTACATCATGCAAGAGTGAGACCAATATCTTCTTTTTTTACGTGATAACTTAAATTTTACAAGAAATGCTAAGGATGGTATTTCTCTGCAGGCTGTGCCTACTCTAATAGAACAATTAGCTAAGAGGACAAGAGACTGCATGATTTTCAGTGTAAAGGAAATAGATACATATAATATAATCCTAATAGTTTTAAAGGGTTTTTCAAAAAAAGCATATTGCATTTATAATTACACTCTTTTCAGGAACAGTTCAGATTCAACAGCAGCAGAAATAAACACAATTCTAAATGCACACAATGTTCAACAACATTTAACAACATAGCCAAACACCATTGTTTAAGAGCTGTTGGTGAGCTGCATGATGCCTACACAAAGCTTATTTTATAGCAGTTTTAAGGTCAGGCTCAACACTGTTTAAATGCAATCTTGTGCCCAGGATAATTCAACAGGCTTAGTTGTCTGTCGGGCTCAAACAATTCATTGAATCAGGTCATTGTTCTTAAGGCACCTGAGTGGAGGACTCCAAGGGATTTATGTCTTGGCATTGAGTGATTGACCCCAAAACTGCCTCAGAACCCCAAAAACTGCCTCTGGAGCCCAAAACCTCCTCAGAACCCCAAAAACCACCTCAGAACCCCAAAACTGCCTCTGGACACCAAAACCTCCTCAGAACCCCAAAAACCACCTCAGAACCCCAAAAACCACCTCAGAACCCCCAAAACCTCCCTGGAACCCCAAAACCTCCCAGGAACCCCAAAACCCCCAAAACATCTTGGACCCCAAAACCTCCTTGTACCCCAAAACCCTGCTCAGAACCCCAAAACCTCCTCAGAACCCCTAAACCTGCTCAGAACCTCAGAACCCCAAAACCTGAAAGAATGGAGCCTTGCAAGACTGAATAGCCTGCTATCATTCTGTAAAACATTCTATTCCAAGGACACTTTAGGAGAAAAACAGGAAAAAACCTTTCCCTTCCATATAAATGTACTGGAGTCAAAAAGATGTTGGATAGCTATGGGGGGCTTGTTAATTATATATATATATATATTTAAAACAACTAAGGACTCTCAAATTAAGGTGTTTGACATGCATTGTGGCTTCTATTCCTAGTGAACTCAGTGAGCAACAGAAAAAATGCATTAATTGCTGAGGGAGTTCAGAGAAAGGACAACCTGAACTGCAAAACCCATGAGAAGGGTCAACTCCCACATTCTTGAGGCCAGAAGCCCTTAACAGGACAGAAATACCTGTATTTAGTTCTTCTTTTTAAAAATGTGACTGCACAATCTGTCTGTGACAGAGAACAGACTGCAGACAATGTGCTAAAACTCTAGAACTTGCAAACACTGATGTTTTCATCAGATTATGAATTAAAACATTCAAGCACGTCTTTATGGAAATTTGAAGCACTTATGAATAATTTGCAGACCTAAGACCAGTTATTTTCAGCAACAGCAGATTTAGCCCCAAAGGAAAAATGCTTTAACTTGTCTTGTTAGTGGGACTTGAATCCACATTTTGTCATCAAAATCTGATGTGTTTTTTTGAGACCCTTGGCAATGGACCACACTGTATGATACGGTCACAATAACTCAAGTTTAACCCTTTAGGGGTCCCAATATAAAATACGTATTTTGTAAAATTTTTTTAATTTGTGCTGGGTGCTTAAAATTAAATGGAATCAAAATGCATGAATAAATTCCTGCTACTGGCTTGCTATATTACACAACAGCTGGTCATTTGAATCTCTTTACTCTAGAGGGTTAAAAATGAACAAAAATTACTTTTATGTTGCACATTTAAAAATTATTCTTTCACTAGATGGCCCACAAGATTTCCTAGTAGTATAACTGGTATGAAAGATATGCAGCTCAGTACTCCCATAGCTTCACGAAAAAGAAAGTTGCACACTTCTCTTTTCAGTAGTAGTGAATGCTGAGACTAAAAAGTGGCAAATTACAGATACTTGTGAGAAAAGCTACTGCAAGGCGAGAAGA
This sequence comes from Neopelma chrysocephalum, assembly GCF_003984885.1. Classification (NCBI taxonomy): domain Eukaryota; kingdom Metazoa; phylum Chordata; class Aves; order Passeriformes; family Pipridae; genus Neopelma; species Neopelma chrysocephalum. The sequence continues at coordinate 411,700 of NW_020925659.1, read as the reverse complement.
AACAAATGAGAGAGATGGTTTTGTATATGTCTGTCCCATGCCAAGCTGAACTGCGCCTCTTTCCTGAGCTGGTATGCTGGATTCCAGAAGGGCTGAAATACAGTGGGGTAGAATGAAATGGGGTTGAATAGAAAATGGAATAGAAAATGGATTGGAATGGAATGGAATGGAATGGAGTAGAATGGAATGGAATGAAATGGAGTAGAATAGAATGGAATGGAATGGAATGGAATGGCATGGAATAGAATAGAATAGAATAGAATAGAATAGAATAGAATAGAATAGAATA
>NW_020925659.1:353275-411401 GCF_003984885.1 Neopelma chrysocephalum | reverse complement strand
GAATAGAATAGAATAGAATAGAATAGAATAGAATAGAATAGAATAGAGCAGAACAGAATGGAATATTTACTTTGTAAGGGACACAATGATGCTCCAGTCCTCTAGACCAACTCAAGGCTGACCAGAAGTTGAAGCATATTATGAAGGGCATTGTCCAAATGCCTCCTTTTGAGGCACTGACAGGCATAGATCACTGACCACCTCTCTCTGAAGCCTGTGCCAGTGTCTGACAAACCTCTCATGGTTCCTTGAGAGAGTCAACAGCACCTTCCAATTTAGTATTATCAGCATTTTTACTAATGGTGCATTGAACTAACACATGCAGATCATTTAAAAACCTTTGGAACAGAATTGGTCTTATAATTGAGCCCTGAATATCTACTGGGAACACCAGAAAAAAAAATACAAATTAGTACTGTTCAACCACAGAGAGTATAGGCTGAAAACAAATTAAACAAAAAAAGGTTTCTTAAAGTAAGTATAGTCTATTTTGCTACAAGGAAAGTATAAGGAGGTGGAAGAAAGAGCAAGGAAACTCTAGAGAACAAATTTCAGCAGAAGGAGTCAGAAAACCTGCTCTTTGTGGCAGCACGTTTCAGTTTCCACTCATTCCATCGACCCTCACCACAGGAGGAAAGAAGTCCATGGACAAGTGGGAATATGCCATATGTAGTACAACAGGAGCTCAGAAAAGCATTTGATACAGGGCCTGAGGAAATCTGGCTTCAAAGAATAAGTTGGAGTCATATGGATGTGAACCAGTCTTCTCTGAAATGAAAATTGCCTGAAGGGCAAGGCAGAAGAGTAAAAAAAAAATACAAATATCTGTGCTACCTGGTGTGTGAAAGAAGTACATTACCTGAAGTCTCTTATGCTATTATCCTTGGAATGCCAATTACAGCAAGGGAAATTATACCAGTGAAAGGAGAAGCAGAGGTCCAAAATGTCAAACACTGAAGAAAACCACACAGAAATGTTTCTGAAGTGCATCTACTCTAAGAGCAGTTATTAATAGTGATCATTGCACACAAGTTTATGGAGATTTGCTTTCAGCAGTGTCAAAAACATTAATTCAACATCATGTCCAAGATAAGTTGTTGTTTTTTCTACAAGGCAAAGAAACTGTTTACCACATCTCTCATCCAAATTAAATAAGTATTAAGCACAGTCTCTAAGGAATGATGGAGAGGACATGAGAATATACATGCAAAATTAATCTCCACTATATTCAAGAGGTGCATGGGAAGTAAAAAAGAAACAACAGCTGAGGAAATGACAGACAGCCATCACCTCCCATGGCACATTCTGTTTGATTTAAAGACACAAAATTTGACCAAAAGAATGTGTGGAAAGACAATTACAAAGAGAATGTATGTTCTGTCTCCCCAGAAACAGCAAATCAGAGTAAAGTATGCTCAGTCAGTCCTGTCAGATATGTTCCCAAATCAATGAAATACGTGCAGAATTTTGCAATATTCCACAAGGATTCGTTGCCAATCCTGGTATCTGCTCAGTGAAACTACTTTATTACGTTACATTTGGGTCTAACTGACTCACAGAATTGCCTCAGATTAAAGTAGTGATTTTACATTGATTTGACTAAACCAAGGTAAAATTGACAGAAATTATGTTTAGTGTTTTGTGAAGGGTTTACTTCTTCAAAAAGTTTACAGGCACAAGTGAAACAAATGCAACCAATTTAAACTATGAGAAAAACCATTTATTTCCTGCATTGCTCCTGCTACCCAAGCTGGTTATATTCAGTCTTTTTCAACATGAATTTTACCATTGTTTTCAAGGTAACAGAACTGTGCCTGTATTATAATATATAATTTTAGTAGTTAAAGCTCTTCGCCACTAAAATCAATGTTTGTCAGATACTACTGAAAAAAATTAAAAAATACTTTTTGATTATGAATTATATTTTAATTATGAATTAGTCTCTCCTGATCAGACATCATCTGATTTAATTATTTAATATACTTGATATTATATTATATATTATGAAATATCTCTTTGGTTTTTTTCAGGTAACCTGCCCTGTTGTGTCTCCATCCTGCACACCCTTTCCCCTCCCAACCTATTTGCTACAGGGGCAGAGTGAGATGCCAAGGAAGCCTTGATGCTGTGTAAACACTGTTTTGATAGAAAATCTAAAAAAATACAGCATGATACAAGCTGATATGAAGGAAATTAGCTCTACCTCACCCAGGCCCAACACATATACCTAAATGAACCCTACGTTTTAAAATAGGCAGCATTACCTCATTTGCTCAAGGAAATTAAAAGATGTGCCATCATAACATAAGAATGAAATATATCACCCATACAAAAATTTGTAAATTCTCTTCGCTTTGTGACTATTTATATAAAATTACCTTTTCCCTTCGTTGTAGTAAAGATCTTTTTTGAAGGGTGTGATCAGGTCACATTACCAGCTGATTATAATACAGAGTCCAGGTAAATGCTTTGTATCTGTAACCTGGGCATATGAATGGACAGTTATATCACAGCTCAAATTCCTCCAAGCAATGCCTCCTGGTGTTTTCCCTTGATGTATTAGTATATCTTTTGCCTGTTTTCTTAATCAGGCATTTCAGAGAATGTTCTTGGGATTAAATTGGAAATGCGTTTTCAGCCCAGACTCTCCTTTTCAAACGCTGCAAGCTAAACCCCAATTAAACTTCAGCCTTCCCCTACACACCAGATTTATAACTAAGTGCTATTCTACAGTCTTTCTTTTGAGCCCATGAGCAAGTTTCACTTTTATACCTGGGTTTAAAAAAAAAAAAATCAGTGCAAACACTGCCTGTAATATTTGACTGCATGAGCTTGCTACTCCCAGTCACAAAACTGCAGGGCACACTGAGTAAATCCAGCCTGCTTTTCTTTAAACCACTAAGCAGCTTTATAATAATCTTTTCTTTTAACAACCCGCCTTCACCAGGTTTTATTTTAATTGCTTCATTAATGTGTTTCAAAGTCCATCTGAGAATCTCATCTGTTCACCCCTAAAACTTCTTTCGGAGAAAACTGATTCACTTCCCTTCTGATTTCCTGTCAGGAGAGTGAATTATGTAAATGGGAGGAAAAAATAATTGATTGTAGAACTACCAACTAGTGGGAATTTGTGGAGAACACAGGCTGGGAACATCTGAGGGACATGAAATAATAGTGACTGCAGGGATAAACAGAGACAAGGAATAAAGACAGGGTTCAATTTCCATTAGTGGGTTAATCTGCAGCATGTCCTTTGCATTTATACAACCTCCATGTTTAGGAAGAAGGGACACAATTCAGGGAACTTTAACAAGGAGTACAATTTTTCAGATTTATTTACGTTTCTGAAAACAACTTCTAATCATTAACTGCAGTAAATACTGAAGTTATTTATAACATCTTCAAATACAGCAGATTTAGCTGATTTCATAAAATGGGAAACAAAAAGTAGTCCTAATACACTGGGAAAGGTCTGTGTTCTGGTTAAGGACTGTGTGTTCAGAAAACATTCAAAACCAACTCTTACTATAGATGTATATATATATATATATATAAGTAGTATATAAGTAATCAGTGAAGAGTTTGTAACAGTATGACAGTAGCTGGTACTCAGACAGCCTGAAATGAATATTCTGAAATTCCACTCACTCAAAACTCGACTTTGATCAGGAAACCCATTCAAATTTTGGATGGGAGAGCTGTAACTATACTAGCAAAGAACTTTAGCCATAAGAATATTTTTGTCCTTATTTGCAAATAAAATGATGCCATATAAATTTGGTATGCCATTTTTTTTTTCTTTCTTATTAATGGAAGTGAAGCTTAAAGTACTAAATCCCTATGCCTTATTGTCTAATCCACATCTAATATGAATATAAATTTTATATAGAAAATAATTTATAAAATTGCTGTTTCCTCTTCCTGTCTACATTTTTCTTCTTTTCATTCCCATTCACTTCACAATAACTGAAGATGTCAGTGTTGCTCATAAAGGATTTTTTTTTATTTATTTGGAAAGAAACTTTTGTAAAAATTTGAGATTTACAGCACTCCCTGAGAATGGTTTGGCATGGATTTTGCTTCATCTGGTTATTAGAGAAGTTCCAGACAGAAGTTTCCCACCGAGAATGTTCTGCCTAAAGGAATTCGCTGCAGAAATAACTTTAAGTCATCCACATACTAGGACTAGGTTTGTTTTTGTTGTTTTGCTGGTTTGTTTTTCTTTAAATAAACATAAAACTGAGATCTGCTGCTCCTTATTGATTGTGCTGTAGCCTCTGGACCAGCTTTGAGGGATTATTCACACAGTGGTTTGCTATCTGGTCACCTAACTCATGTCTGTAGTTAAAAATGAACAGTGTTATTTGTATTTCTATGTCCTATCTCTTAACTGAGCTCATGAGCAGTTTTCTGTTTGAGGGGGATATGATAATAATTTTTTGTAAAAATTAACTAATTCAGATTGAACCAGTGAATTCAGTGTCTTTATATTAAATAAAGAGCTAGCTAAGGAAAAGGAGAAAAAAAAAAAAAAGCCCCAAACAAACAAAAAGAACCAACAAAAAAACCCTCAACCAACCAACCAAATCTTTCATTGTAAGATCCCAAACCTGGCTTTGCCTTTTAGCAATTTTTTCTTTAATAGTTGAATATCTGTGGGCATAATAACCCTTACCAAGGCAACTGAGATATTCAGTTGTGTCATTTCTTTCTTCTTCTTTCACTGGCCCTGCAGGATTTGTGTCACTCGTGGTACCACTGCACAAAATAAACATTTATTTTTTATAAGGTTGTTTACAGCCTGATAATTAAATGCATTTTGTTACATGCACTGGGACAGGAGAGAAGAACTTCAGATTCTTCAAAGGTTACATGATCAAAATTTGGGTCCTGGTCATCTAAATGATAAGTTTTGGCATTTATGTCACTTATTGTGGCAAATAATTGTCACACAATTTTAACTTCATGTGGCTTAGACTTGAAAAGTCATCTATGCTATTCAGCTTATGTTACATTGCAAGATTTTTTTTGTTAAATAGGAAATAAAAAACTGAATTAAAGCAATGGACAAGTAAGTTTTTAATTCCCATCATTGGCAGTGTTTTAATGGTAATTCTAATATTATTAGTAACTTTGCTATATAATACACATTTCTCAGTGTTTTTCTCTCCAAAGCATCAGACATTTGCCTATAAATATCCTTCTCTATCTAAAGTTAGGAGTTCTCATTATAACATCTATGTCTTTGATGAGAAAAGATCTTTTTAACCGAGTGCTAATTATGATTAATTTATTCATTGATGCCACAATCATTTATACCCAATGCACCTATTATAATGGTAATAAGCATTCAAATATATCTTTTTATCTTTTCATTCATTTGCTTTGTTTAGATGAAGAAAAAAATGGTTTTTTTCTAATCAGTAATCCTATTTTTTTATTTATAACATTCTTCAGGAGAAATGATAACACTAGTCATATTAGGGTAGCACATAGAGACTCCAGCTGTCAAAGTCTGAAACTTTGAATTCTGAATTCAGAATCAAATCAAGAAAACAGAATTTTATATGAATTCATCAGGTCATCATTCTTTAAGCATTTGCCAAGAGTCACAACTTTCAAGCAAATGTGGATAGATAGGAAATAAATTAATTTGAATTAATAATTCTTATAAACACATTTTTAGTGGTTCGTTGCTTCTTCATGTGATACAGAGGATAAAATGATAATGGTAAAACATAAAATGCACACTGACCTGAAGTTAGCAGAAACAATGGCAGATAAGGAACTAACAATTTGGGTGTGTCATGCACATTAGTGCAACCTCAATTATCCCAATGGACAGAATTAAGCTTTGGCCATGAACTCCATGGCTCCACCTCCCTCCCGGGACCTGCCACCTACCAGGTAAAGCTGGACCTCCACAGGACGATTTGGTGGTTGCTATTTAATGATCTATTTTTCTCTTAGTCTCCTCTCTTCTTACTCTGTCTTCTCTTTCTTTACTCCCTTTTCTTCTCTTCATCTCTTTCTTTCTTTACTCTCTACTTAATATCGTGGGTAGCTTATAGCCAGTGGTTGGGTTTTGCTAAGTCGTGTGGGTTAGCACAGTGCTTTGTGAAGTGCTTTGTTTTGATTGTATGATACCCTTTCAAGCTTTTCCCAAGATCCTTATTTTAGAATCATAGAATCATAGAATCAGCTGGGTTGGAAGGGACCTCTGAGATCATCAAGTCCAACCCTTGATCCAACCCCGCCGTGGTTCCCAACCCATGGCACTGATGCCACATCCAGTCTCAGCTTAAACACCTCCAGGGATGGAGAATCCACCACTTCCCTGGGCAGCCCATTCCAATGGCTGAGCACCCTCTCTGCAAAGAAATTCTTTCTACTCTCCAACCTAAACCTCCCCTGGCACAGCTGAAGACCCTGAACCCTCTTGTCTTGCTGAGAGTTGCCTGGGAAAAGAGACCAACCCCCCCCTGGCTCCCCCCTCCTGTCAGGGAGTTGCAGAGAGTGAGGAGGTCTCCCCTGAGCCTCCTCTTCTCCAGGCTGAACAGCCCCAGCTCCCTCAGCCTCTCCTCACACCACTTGTGCTCCAGTCCCTTCCCCAGCCTTGTTGCTCCTCTCTGGACCTGCTCCAGGACCTCAATATCCTTCCTGAGCTGAGGGCCCAGAGCTGGACACAGCACTCCAGGGGTGGCCTCACCAGTGCTGAGTCCAGGGCAAGAATCACTTCCTTGGACCTGTTGGCCACACTGTTCCTGATCCAGGCCAGGATCCATTGGCCTTCTTGTCCCCCTGGGCACACTCTGGCTCCTGTTCAGCTTCCTGTCCATCCACACTCCCAGCTCCCTTCCTGCCTGGCTGCTCTCCAGCCCCTCTGTCCCAGCCCGTGGGGCTGCCGGGGGTTGTTGTGGCCAAAGTGCAGGACCCGGCCCTTGGCCTGGTTGAACCTCATCCCCTTGGAATCAGCCCATGGATCCAGCCTGTCCAGGTCCCTCTGCAGAGCCCTCCTGCCTTCCAGCTGACTGACACTCTCCCCCAGCCTGGTGTCATCTGCAATCTCCCATATTTCATCAGTAAAAGTGTCTCCTGGGAAAACATTTACAGCATTCTCTCTTTGTGTTATTTCAAGGTATCAAAGAACCGAAGGCTCAGCAAAAGTTCAGTGGGAGAACTTCTGGAGTCTCATATGTTTTTAAAAGTAAAACTCCTGTTTGAGCTTGTCCCTCCATGGCTGAGGTCTTACACAAGCTGGGAGAAATTATAAGTTCTTCCTTTTTGAAGCCCAAATGATTATGCTTTTTTCACTGTGGGAAACTTTGAGAAGTATCCATTGATACAACTTGAAATCGCTCACCCACAATACAACCCCAAAAGAGAAGCTGGTTTGAAAAGCTTTCTGTTTTTCACCTTTCATTTCACCACACCTCTCAGATTCCACAGCACGTAAGAGTTCTTCACCAAGCACCCTGAAAATAAATAATCACATTTTCTGCAGAGCTGTTTGAAATTTGGCCCTAAATATGAAATAGCAGTGATCTTACCATAATAAAAGTTTTCTGGGTTTATATTTGTAGTCATATCTTGAGTCTTCACAGAAGGTCATCATGAAAAATAACATAATGAATACTTAATGGACTACAGCAGCTCTTTGGCACATCTTAAGACAATCATCATTAACACAAGTCAGGAGCAATTCATGTCAGGTATTCACAGTGAATCCTTGGCCAGTAGATTTTCATGCAAATAATGCTTGAAACCAAAAAATTAACCTGTTCATTTGCTAAAATACAGCAGTGTGTGGATGAAGCAACTTAAATATTCAAAAAAAGGCTAAATAATTTTCAGGTACATCTGCATTTTTTTATTAACAGGCAAAAATGCATGCAATCCACTGGAATGATCAAAGTGCTTAAACAATACATCATCTTTCTTGTCATGATTATAAAGCTTTATGAGAACCAAGTTCCTTAAATATTGAAAATATGAAAAGTAAATTCCACTTTCCTTAACATGTCTCATTTCTAGCATTGCCATTCACATGATTATTGTTGTTTTTCTCCTATATAAAGACAGGACAGTGTAAAAGAGCATCTGAAAGGAGCTTCTAAGTATATAAATTAAACGTGTAGAAAGACTAATAAGATGTCCTCTATTTATTATACAATAATAACCCAGCAAATGCAAACAACAGATTTTACTAAAGTTTTCCAGTTCAAACACTGAAAATTCTTGTAAGTCACAGTATCAAAGTTTCTGGTGTGAAGGATGCCAGAATAAGACAGAAGATACTCAAAGCCACAATAGAAGATTATTGTAGCAATAACAAACACAGGAGTTATTCCTCTATTATTTACCAGCACACATCTGTGTAAAAGCCCTTGAATTTCAAGAGCAGGGATTGAAGAACAGCAGGGAGGCAATTCTCCATTCCTGCTCCTCTGGAGAAGGCTTTTTTGGTATTTAGTTTTTCATTTAAAGGGAGTAAATTAGAAACTTGTACAATTTCCAGGCAGCATTAAAACAGCTGGTCACAGGAGTGTCACTGGTTGTGGAAATGCTCCTACAGTCAAGGAGTAACAAATTAACTTTTGAAGTGATTTTGAAGGATCCTGAAGTTGGAGGCATTAAAAAAAAAGGAGGAAAAAAAAATCTTGTAAAACTGGGCTAAAATATTTTCACTCAGTGATCTTAAATCATGGGAACTTGAAACAGGAAGCCTCAACACATGCACATGTGCAAGCATTGGGCAGAAAAATTTTCACAAACCCATATTAAAGCATGTGTTCATGCACACACACACACCAGACCCATCTTGAGTTTATGAATAAAAATCACTGATTTTTCTCCAGTGTTTTTCTCCAAGGCACGGCAAGTAATGAGACTATTGATTTTTGTTTCAGAGATGTGGGATATTACAATTTCTTTTTTCAATTTAATTTAACTTTTTTTTTAAATACATTAAAATTATTGTATGCAATGTCTTCCTACTACCTAAAGCTTCTGCAAAAAAATCCATGAACTGATACTTTGTCATAGGTTTTAAACACAGTTCTTGAAATGCTTCAGGAAAGAATAGTGGCTCAAACCAGCTGTATTCTGACATCCATCTTTGAATGGTCTGCAAGAATAAATGGTAAAATTTTACTTTCAGAACTGACAGAGGTATTAGAATATTTAAAACAAACAAACAAAAAAACAAACAACCCAACAAAAAAACCCCAAACAAGACCTTTTCCGGTGCCTTTCTTTCATCTTGAAAAACCAGAGGAAAGAAAGAAAAAGTAGTCAGGCTTTTAAGGTTAGGAAAAAAATCAATTAATGCTTCTCATTGTGTAAAATCACTGTAGAGCAAAGTTCAAACAAAAAGCTATGTTGTAAAATGTAGGACCTTTCAGAACAATTTCCAGTGCAAGGAGATGCGGCTTCTTTCCTCTGCCAACGGACACAAAAGACACCTTCAGGCATTAATTAAGAGATCAAGAATCCAAAATGAATGAAGAGAAACACTACATACTCATTGCAACATAACACAGTGTAACATGTGGAAAATTCCAGTGGAAAATTCACAATGAAAAAAAGTCAAAAGTAATTTGACATGAAATTTTTTATTTTTAAATAATCCTTAATTAAAATTGTCCAGTTATCTACATTATTCTGTAGAAAAAACCCTGTTTCACTTTGACACACCCTTTTTCTTCAGCGAAGTTTTTCATCCAAGTCTTCTTACACAGACATATTAGTAAAAGTAACCTGATATATTCTAAATTATTGATTACAAACCAGATAACAGGTAACACCTGGAAACCAAACACAGACTAAATGAGCAGAGATCTACTTTACTGCAGAGATTCATGCAGGTACCCAACATATTTCCAAGAACAAGGAAATAAGTGCTAACATTGCCATGCTTCCTTGAGATGCTGAAAACACCAGATGAAATTAATATGAATTGACACTTCACGCTTTTAAAAAGTCAACAACTCTTCATCAGATCAGGAGAAAGAGGAGTGTGATGTGACATTTTACTTATGAAAGCAAAGTATTCTTACACTGGGTCTGCACCCTTTCATTCTTGAATATCTGAACTCTTGCAGGAAGACAATAAGCACATAATTTATTATTCTGAAAAATTCAAGGGGGGGGATTAGAAACCCAGAATACATTAAAGTTTGATCAGAAATTCCTTTGGGAGGTTTTTATATTTTTCAAAAATATATGTGCTGCCGGAAGTAGGATCACTTCTTCCCCAGAAAGCACTTTGTTAGTGCTGACCAGAGGCGGGGAGAAGAGTAGGAAAAAAATTAGACAAAACTATTACTTAATCAGTCTTTGTTCTCTGATAGGAGAAAGTAGTACACAAACACAAGGCTTTCAGGACCTCTTTTTTTACCACTGTATTATTACAATGACAATTACTGCCCAATTTTATCTCTTCGTGCTATGAATTCCACCAAATCTTGTAACAGCATCATTTGACTGACACGACACTGTGTTTTGTGAAGGTACACATGTATATCAGACAAAAGACCTGAGTTTTGTCCATGGTATCAATACTTCTGAACATTTAACACTCCTGAAAATACATAACTATGCAACTTTTTGTACCACAGGTGAGCAATTGCTCGTTGTTTAAAGACATTCATCATCATCATCATCATGGCCAGGCTTCGTGAATGAAGATTTGGGAAGGGCTCTACCCACGTTTGTCACAAACACGCTGGTGGCTAAAAAGGCCAATACGAGATAGACACGTCTGGTTGCAAAAGGCACAGCAGAAAGACTCCTTAGGTGGTAAATTCTGCAAGGCACGATTCTTTCTGCTTTGTCTTTTCTCCTCCAGAGCGATCCTGGTGCTTTCTCAAAGGCATCAGCAGCGTTATAGATGGTGTGTCTCCAGACCTCCCCATTGGAGGCCAGACCAGTTCTGTTGATCAATCTGGCCAAGGCTGAGATGTTGTTTCAGGGAGTCCTTGGATCTCCTCTTCGGGGCTCCTCTCTTGCGGCAGCCGGTGGCAAGTTCACCATAAAGCAGGATCTTAGGGAGGGGGTGGTTGGTCCTTCACCCTGGAGACGTGCCCTGCCCAGCACAGCTGTGTTCTCAGCAACATGGCCTTGTGACTGCTGCTTGTTCTAGAACAGATGTATGAGTCACATAATCTGCCCAGTGGATGTTTAGGATTGTACAGAGGCAGCGTTGATGGAAGCGTTCTAGGAGTCGCAGGTGGTGGCGGTAGATGACCCATGATTCAGATCCATATAAGAGAGCAGACAGCACTATGGCTCTGGAAACACTGATTTTGGTACTTTTCTTCAAGTGTTTATTTCACCAAACTCTTTTATGAAGCTTTCCAAACGCACTGTATGCCTTTGCTAACCTGTTGTCTATCTCCCCATCAATCTCACCATCCGAGGAGATGAGGCTGCCTAGGGAATTAAACTGCTGGACTGATTTGAGCTCTGATTGGCCAATGGTGATGTGGGGATGATGGAGGACTTCCTGAGGTGCAGGCTGATGGAGAACTTCTGTCTTCTTTAAGCTGACTTCCAGCCCAAAGAGCTCAGCAGGCTCAGCAAAGCAGGATGTTAAACGCTGCAGAGCTGCTTCTGTGTGGGCAACAAGGGCGGCGTCATCAGCGTAAAGCAGCTCCCAGACAAGACAAAAGACCTGAGTCTTTGTCCATGGCATCAACACTTCTGAACATTTAACACTCCTGAAAATATATAACTATGTAATTTTTTTGTACCTCAGGTGAGCAATTGCTGGGTGTTTAGAGACACTAATTCCACATTAAATGGTCATGAAAGGTAATCTCTTCAGACTGCTACACTACAGCCCTTGTTTTTCCAGTTAAAGCTTTCATGTGGGTTTTGGTTTGGTTTTTTTGGTTTGTTAGTTTGTTTGTTTTTTTCCCCATGGCACCAGCTCTACTGTTTTAAAAATTAGAGGGTTTATTGCTTTTGTTAGGTTGGTTTTAGTTAGATGTTTATGAGAGACGTTTAAATTTCATTTTCAAAGTTTCAGCACGTGGGAAAAGAATTTTGAAAATGCAGTCATAGTGTAAACTTAGGTTCAAAAAAAAAAGGTACTTAAATGCTTTGTTAGTGGTACATTTTTTATCCAATTAATGGATTACCATTTAATTTTTTGTTTTGATTTATTTCAACATCTTTAATTTGTTTTTCATTTTTCATGGCTTAGGAAGGACGAGCTTACCTGGTGAATTTTGAACTCTTGATGTTGGTCCTGTGGATACTCTTACTTTTTATGCTCTTCCGTTTTAAGTCCGTTTAAAATCTCACCAAAGTAATTAGAGACAAGGAACGAGAATTGAATGCCACAATGACCTAAATTTTGGTAACCTTCTCCAAATCCTGATCCTTCACAGAACCCTACAGCTGCTGTTAAACAACTTTGTGCATAAAGAATAAAGTATTCAGCATATCCAGTATTTGCAGGAGTATGTAACCACTGTAGCCTCAAATACTTATCAGTACCAACTGCATTTTTTAAGGAGCTCTGACACTGGCTCATATAAACCTCCCCTTACTTTTGTCAGTAGTTTTTCATGCATTTTCATTTTGTTCTCTGCTTCCCATCAGCCTCAGTCTCACTTTCCAGCCTATTATCACGGGCTGCTGGACCAGAACAAAGCTCTGGGTGATGCATAACAAAAGAAGAGGAAATCACACAAGGAAATTTGGCTGCATCTGCTGTGATAGGCCTTAATCCTCCAAGAAGTGCAAGTTCTGGAACATCAGCCAGGTTACTCAGAGAGACAAGATGAAAGAACTGAAGTTGTACCAAGACTTTTTCTTTTACATAGGAGAAAAAAGGGTCACTGGCAAAGGGCCAAGTAAAGGCATCCTTTGAAAAGAGCAGCTTGGTGTCAACAGTTGATACGACCTTTTATTCAGGAAAGCAGAAATGCCACTAAAAATCTTTCCCCTTTCTAAAAGAAACCCTTCTGATTACTGCAGGAATTAGAAAAAGCCATCTTCTCTGATTTGAGCAAAGTTAGAATAGTGAGGCCTGTTATTTTTTTTTTGTTGTTGTTCCAGTTGAAACTTTGCATTTGACTGCAGAGACAGGTAAGAAAATAAAAAATGTAAGAGAGCTGAGAGTGAGAATAAATAAAGCATCTGCTATTTTTGGGATACTCATTTTCTATGCTATAGAGAGCCTTCCCACTCAGACCCAAAATGAGCCACATCAAACTATCATGCATCATATCAAGCCATTACAATGCATCTTAAAATTATACACACTATAAAACCATTAACAAAACCAAAGAAGGCTGAAGAGATAATGCACAAATATCAGTTTATATAAGAGATGTATATCAGGTCAAAAGACAGCTATGGAGTCCAGAAAGCAGAATATACAGCCAGACTAGAGATATTTTAGGTGTGTGATAACTGCGCTGAATACTCAGCAGGCAGAAAAGGGGGTTTTCACACTGCTAGGAGCATCAGGAAGAATGACTAACAAAATAATCTTATCAACTGTAGCACACACTAAGTTATTTTATGCATGTTCATAGTACTGAAGAGGTAGGAAGCTTCCTGAAGGGAGGAAAGATCAACTGATCAATAAGTGTGTCTCAGACTGATTGCAGAGTGGGTCTGACAGACTGATTAAAAACACCACTACCCAGACACTGTTGCCCAGAAGGACAGTAGCTTGAATATAAACCTTTGAAGAGGGGATAAAAAGGCTGTGGAAATGCAAGCAGAAGGGATTATCCAGGAGGGGGCAAAAAAACCCCTGTATCTGCTTGTAATGCTGATTAAACTCACAGCAACACATATGACTCCAAATCCACAAAAAAGGCAAGGAAGCAAGAGCACATGAACGAATAATAGAACATGCAAAATTGACATAAAAGTTCATTGTTACCCTCCTATCAAAGAAATGCACTGTGGAGCTCCCTCCTCACGCTGCACAATGGGTATTGTTTTGGAACCACCATCAAGGGCAGCAGATTCAAGGATCGTTGCTTTAACACATCACAAATTGTGCAAAATTTGCAAATGAAAATAGATTCTTTCTTTGCTTATACTCTATCCCACCATAGACTGAGAAAGGCAGAGCCAGAGAATGTCTAAGGAATATTAAGAGTGTCCCAACAGCACATTTCTAAGATACTGCAGGCTGTGTGCACATCTCACTGCCACCTGTTCCATAATTATCACATTATTCCAGTGAACCTTAGTTTCTGCTCATGTCCTAGTCCCCCTTCACAATGAGGGAAAGATGAGGAGAGATTTGAAACTTCCATTTTTTTCTACTACTGTGGATTATAACATCAACTGCTAATTCTCCAAAGGGTAGTTAAAAATACAAGTTAAATTAAATCTGTGCTTTATGTTTTGTACCGAGGTTCTCAATTATAGGCAGTAGAGTGGACTTGTTAGGGACTTTTCAATTTTTTTTTTATATTTTTTTTGAGAAATACTGCATAAAAATCAGTTGAAAATATAAATATTTAACCCCTTACCTTTTCCTACAGTTTCTGTTCCCCTTACATAGGATATAGTCTCATATATATTGTTTTCAGACACATATGCTACTCATTAAATAAACCCTGTAAGTTGTACTTTCCCTTGTGTCAAGTGTTCATCAGATAACATCAGGGTTGCAATGAAAATTAGTCTTACTGTACATTTACTCATATTCTACAAACCTTTTTTCATCTTAAGATGGAGAAGGATATGAAAAAAACCCCCTCAGTAAGTTTAAAACCAAACAATATTTTTGCATTTAAACTTTCCAGACAAAAGGCGTTGATTCTTTTTAAAAAATTTTTCCTGTTTATTCTTTTTTAAAAATTACAGCAATAAATTAGTGCATAAGTTAAAAAAAAAAAGAACAAAACCAAACCAGAAATAAGATTCCACTGAAAAGCTGAAAATATCTCTAAACAAAACTGCTTTTAGATCCATTCTAGAAATAAGGCTTTTATTCCAGGTCAGTTCTCTACTGTAAATCCTAGATGGAGCTATTTATACCTTTATTAGCCTCAAAAACCTTTGAAAATCATGTCCTTTTGAAAAGAAAAGATTCAAGACACAGCTAGTCTGGGAAAGGGACGTGGTACAGAGTTATTTAGTAAGAAACACTTCTGGCACTGAATCAAGATCAGCACAGCTATATCCCAGTAAATACACCCATACAAGGGCTCAGATTAACCCATATGAAGGACAGGAAAAATACTTTAATATGTGGATTAGAAGTGCTGAGCAAGGAATAAATATTAGTGTTAGAAATACACATCACTGTCAATTAAAACCATTGAAAAATTAACTCCCACAACATAATAAACAAAGTCCTTGCAGCAAAGGAGTATTTCCTAAAACAGAAGTCCAAGGGAATGGTTATTGTTTCCTGTCCAAAGGAAGGAAGACTTACTATAAAAGATTTGGAAAATTTTCTAGTACACATACACACAAAAAAAAATCAGGCTTGTTTATGGTTCCTGACAGAACTTCATCTCAGTTGCAAAAAAACCCTTGCATCACCAAGGGTTTAACTGTGAATGATAAAAAGAGTGACATAGATATATACAGGGAGCAATAATGGGCATAAAATTAATATTGTAGTTGAAGCAGTTTGAAGAGAGAAATGATGCAAAAGGCAAGTTGTTTATATGGTGGTGAGAAACCCAGAGAGATTCGGGATATAGAGGAACGAAGAAGTAAAATATAAAATGGGGGTAAATTAATATTTAATTATGTGCATGATATATTGCTATATTAAAAATAAATTCTGCAACAGATATATTGTATTATTCTATGAGATTAATGAAACTCTGTGCATCTCAATAGTATCTCATCAACACTTCATTAATTTCGATTCTACTGAGGAATTCAGTTAATTTTATGCCCATTATTTCTCCCTGTGTATATCTATGCCACTCTTTTTATCATTCACAGTTAAACCAAACCTAGTCAAATTTAACTATAAACTAGAGTATTACAGATTATCCATAGCTAGAAACATTTGAACTTGTTTTTTTCAAGCCACTCATAGCCAATGGGTGGGAAGTGCTCATATCCAGTCCTGATGATCATTCCAACTGATCTGCATAATGATGATCATTCCAACTGATCCCTTGTGCTTTTACACCAAACCTCTGATGTGACACAAAATCTCTAATTTAAATTCTCTGAGATAGAGGAGGAAACCTGCGCTCAAATATTAAGAAGATGCCACTAAGAAAAAATACTTACCTTTTCTGCTTTTAAATATAAATGCATGTTGGTGGGGTGCTTTTTTTTGTTTGCTTCTTTTCCCTATATACAGTTATTGTGGTGGCTTTAGCTACACACAAACACACACACACACACAAACATACACACTGGAAGGATAAATCTTGTAGGAAATGTCTTTCATTTCAGCAGCTAAAACAACCGCCCTCAGCAAGTTAGAGTTGGAAATTAGAATTTCTGAAACTTTGGCAAGATAAAGGCAACAAGTATTATTTCAATAAAGGCTGAGGAGAAACGTAAATTAGTATCACACCTGGATGTCTGCAGGTGAAATAAAACTGCTTTTGTGCTACTCGTGTCTACTGAGATGTTAAGGATTCTGTAACCAATGCCCTTAAAAACTAGGTTTGAAAAGTTTTTTAATAATTTAATTTATAAAGGCTACAACCTTCTCAAAAGTAAGTTGGATGTTTATCTGTTCAATGGTTGAATCTGATGTTACAGGTAAATGAGCGACCTGGGACTTACCCTGCAAGGAGTAACTATGGAGATTTATAGAGCAACAACAACAAAAAAAAAAAAAAACACACAAAAAAACCCCCAAACAACAACAAAACAAAACAAAAACACAAACAAACAAACCCACAAAAAACAAAAACAAACAAAAACCAAACAAACAAACAAAAAAAAGGAGTGATGAGTGGTGAAAGAATTTTGTTAACTGACATGGTGTTAAAATCAAAAGTAAAAGTGCTTATATAGAAAGGTTTCTATAAAGGTTTCTCCTCTGTTTTTTCCAAGATTTTAGTCTGGAGCCATAGCCATTCTAGAAGACAATGCATGATCTCCTCTCCTGTAGGGAGGATTGCATGGTAATGGACTTTGACTGACACTGGCACATTAAGTGTCATCAGCCCTATCATTTTAGGATTTTGGTTCCAGTGCAATATTTAATTTAATTTATTTAATAAGAGCATTGCCTTATGCTTTGTGGTTACAGTGTGGCACAGAGTTAATGTTAGGTGGGACAACAGGAGAGTAAAGAAATGATGCTGGAGTTGGAAATCTCCTTTTGTGCTGAACTGCTGAAATAATATTGAAAACATACAACTAGTGTTTTCCTTCACAGCTGGGACCAATAAAAGCCTGTGAAGAATTTCTCTAAATTGTACTATCCTGTGGGGGGCCGAGGAAATGTTGTTTCTCATTTAAAATAAATAGTACCCCCTACTAACTTATTCCTAATCAGGCAAACAACAAAGGAATTAAGTAGGCCATTTCCATACATACGACTGTTTCCTTTATGAAATGTAGCTCACCAGCAATTCAGAGCCAATTGATTTAGAGGGGTTCATGTTTGTACATTTTTCCAACGAATTAACAAATTCCAATGCTTCTGTTTTAAGCAATTCCATTTCTCATTGCAGCGTTTAAAAATCACAATGGTGAGTACTCAATGTGTGCTCTGTTTGCATTGCAAAGCAATGAATTTTGCCTATAAAAGAAGACAAAGTGCTTTGTCAGGCCCACAGTTAATAGCACATATGCCGATGACATTGTTCATGGCATAGAAGAGATGTCACAGTTTTCTGCAGAACCAATTGTTTTTGTCCTCTACTTTAAAATTTGTATGACTGGCTCTAAATCCAGAATACTTGCTTTTAATGTAGTAAATGGCACCAAAATTTAGAAGGAGGATTTTAAAGTTGCTTCAAACCTTTGGTCATGAGAAGTTCATTTGATTGTTTATGTTTTTTTCATTACATCCAAATTAAATTGTTCAAGTTAAATGTGTCCTAAAACTGTGTGTAGAGCAAGCCTTTTGTAGTTTTGGTCCTAATATCTAGAAGTTAACCACCTTTCTTGAAAGTTCATTATTTCCCCTGCCAGCTGAGAGCATCTGACAATGCATTCACTTAATTCCATCTGCATATCCAACCACTGAAATACTGAGAAAAATTAGTAATAAAAAAACCACAAAACCAAACAAAACCAAAACCAACCAACCAACCAAACCAAACAAAACTAAAACAAAAAACCCTGCTCATTTTTACATTTGATAATCCTATTAAGGTTCAAAGGTGTGTAAACCACCACAGGACTCTTTCCTTCCCTTTCCATTACATCATAATTTCTCTAGAAAACCAAGTTGAAAGGCTCTGAGATTTTCATAGACTAATTATTCTTTATCAGGGTATTTATGACACGTGTTAGATGGGATCAAGATTGCATTGCTTAGCTCATTCAACAACGGTAATGCTTATAATTAAAATGAGTCCTTACCACTCACACTTACTCAAATTAAGCCACAGACCCCAGGAATCTGAAAAATCAGCCCAAAAGACTGCTCAGAGATGTTTTTATCTTTAAGCAGCAAGGGATTTGTTTATTCAACGTTGGGAGCAAGCCAGCTCGTGCTGGACAAACTTGATCAACTCGCAAGTGCAAAACTAAGCCATTTTATACACTTTAGATCCATGGTTACATCATTTATTATACATATTAATAAGCAGGCTGGTCTCTGGGTGGAGTCTTTCCAGACATGCCCAGTCTTCCACTGTGGGGGTCTTCTCCATGGATGTCTTCCTCAATTTGACCTCTTCAATGAGGTGACCTGAATAAATCCTGGCTCTGGGCCTTCTAGATCTTATTCAAACCTCTAGTTTACCTAATTTATTCCTGTGTGTGTACTACTCCTATTCTTTCTTTACTAAGGCCTTTGGTGCAGTGAGCAGAACAGAACATGATATTAACCAGTGCTCCTAAAATGTTCTTCCAGCAAAACGGGTCTTGGGGTTTCTTAGCAGGCCAAGATATCTCAGTTAACTCTTTTAGGCCTGGCTACTGTTTCAGTTTCCCCCTTTTTCTTTTGACTTGCAAATTCTCTCGTCAAGTTTCAAGGGCAAAGAGTTTTGGTAGATTTTTATCATTGCCCACATTATCTGCATCCTTTTGACTATGGTCCTCAATCTGTATCACAGCTGAACATTTAAGAGGGACAGCAGAATTATAGTTACTACTATGACTAATATTGGATCTATCAAATAGTGAAACATTTGTGTTGCCATGGGGGAATACCCTGTAAAGATGTCCTACTAATGTTGTTCTCCTACTTGCTCTACCTTTGTGTTTCATTTACCTCTTGCACCTTTTCTATATCCGAGTGATCAAGCATCTTTTGGAAATACTTATGTCTGTCCCTGTTTGTGCTGTTTCACCAAGCAGTACATCTCAAAGCTTCAAATAGTCCAAACAATCTCTATATGTGGGAGCTAAAACTTTAAAAATTTCAGTAATTTCACTGACATGCCCAGGGATGAAGGCAAGTTATGAACAGCATGTACACGGTTCTGTAACTTCTCATTTTAAAGCAAAGCTTAAATTGAGCTGCAGAGATTTCTAATTAGATGGGGCTGAGCTGCAGGTATTGTGATGCTTCACCAGCCACTTCATTCAAAGCCAGCTGACACCAGGATTAATTGTGTTGAAGAAAGTAGAAGTCCTTCTTAAAAGTAATTACGTGTTTTGTGAAATACTAGAACAGTTCTTCACAGCGAAGCAGGTACCAGGCACATGACACATAACTAGAGCAGTGTTAAATACAGGAGTAAGAAAAAACACTGGTTAAGTGTTTACAGTGTTTTCTCCTTACTCCAGGTTTCATTTCTGCCCCTCTCTTGCTCCCTGCACAGTGGTTATGTAAGCATGTGAGTTGCTTTACGATACAAAAAACAAAATCCAGGCGAATTCAATCAATTTTGTGCTAGACAGGCGCTCAGGTGGACTTGTGTCTGATCCTGTTCACTGTGCAAATGAGTAAATGAACCTGGCATCTTGATAGAGGTACAGGGATAAGAACTTTCAAAACAGCTTTAAGTGTAATAGTTGTTTAACATATGACTGTAACATTATGTAAAGCTAAATATTTAAGAAAAGTCTTTAGCAAGATTTTTGCAGTGATAAATGAGTCTTTTTCTGTGATGATTTAGTTCATTTTATAGTCTCTAACATGTACCACTCAATTCAATGTTTTCCTCTGTACGTGCATTATCTTTCACTCACAACAGATAAATGATTTCCCCGGCAGCCTTAAATAGAAATGAAATCAAGTAATTCATGAAAGAGAAATCATAAACATGAGTTTATTTCTACAGTGCTAATTCAAATAAACTGTACACAGCAGCTTAAACATCTGTTTTATAGAGAGTGTGCAGCTTAATAGCAGAATTTATCCTTGTTCACCTAATCTTAGACAACAGTGTTTCAAATCCAGTTCTATCCAGGAGGTACTTGAATTAAAACACGAGAAATTGCACGAGAAATTATAAATGAGGAAAGATTCCCTCAGTACCTTAATCTATAAAGGTGTCTATGCAATCTTTGTTACAGGGTATTGTGTAACATTGTTAACTCTTTGAAGGGAAATTATCCCTTTTTTTGTTTCGGGCTAGTTTGTTTGTCTGTGATTTAAAGGAAAAAAAAATCAAGACGTGAAAGGAAAAAAATGTTGAAGAATCCCAGCAGACATTGCAGAGAACCCATAAGCAAGAGAAGGCACATAAAAGTGACATTATAGGGAAATTACCAGAAAAAAAAGGAAAACAGGGCAAAGCCAAGGGGGGAAAAACATGAAGAAAAAAAAAAAAGGTAAAAAAGCAGCTTAGTGATAAAGGCTAAAAGACATCTCATAATAGCAGGAAGGAATATGGTGGGACTATGACACATTAAAGGCCACTTGGTAGGTAGATTTTGCTCATGAACTGCCATTTTTTCATCCTATTCTTCCACTAGAAGTTTCTTGTAGAATGAATCATGTTACTAAAACTTCTCATTCTCAAAAACAAACAAGCAAACAAACAAAAAAGGCACACTAAGGAAAAAAATCACCAACAATAAAGTGCTAAATGGCATCAGAAAAGTCCTCTGGAGTCTACTAAAGGGATGTAATTTGTTCAATAAACTCCTTTATTTGCACCATACATCAGTTCCTATTCTAACAGAGAAATGAATTCAGTTGTGCAGCTTAAAATTCACAGGGTGAGAGCTGAGCAAGAAGTTTTATTCAGCATACCACCAGTGCAAATGTCAGCAGTGACGAGAGAAAGGGGAGGGGAAAAAGAAGAAATAATAAAAAAAAAAAGAGATGTGTTAAGATATATTAAAATCACTGAGAAGGAAAAGGAAGAAAAGAATAAAGGGCAGATAACAGCTGGTTTTTTTGATCTATGCATTCCCTCTCTCCTTTTCCTATCTCAAATTAACAATGAATTGGTGAAAAATAATTAATTAAAAGAAAAATATATATTAAAAATATATATTAAAAATATATATTAATTATCTTTTAAAAATAATTATTAAAAAATATATATTTTAATAATATATATATTTTAAATATAGATTAATTAAAAGAAAATAAAAGATATGAGAAGAAAATAAATGAAGAAAAAAAAGTCCAACAGATGAACAAAAATGGGAAGAAAATAAAAGAATAACAAACAATTGAAGAATTGAATGAGATACTAAAATAATAAAATGAAAAAAAACCCAAAGCAATAAAAACGGTATTGTTTGAAAGAGGCTTCTATTGCCTAGAAGTCCATTCATATCTTCAGAGAGAATGCAATAACATCATTGGAGAGATAGAACTAAACTTTGGAGAACAATAAAAATGTATGTTGCTTACCTGGAAAAAAAAGATTGTTTACCAAAAAAAGAAAATTGCCAGAATAAATTTATGTGCATTTTCATCAGTCATCATCATCCCATCACTGTAGTACTACCACTGACCTTTCCAAGGATGGATTTCACTGTTGGGAGCACAGATTATTCCCTGAATTTTCTGTATCTGGTTTTCTACCTGTTGGGTTTTGAACATGTTAGACAAGATTCCACTGTTATTTTCAATTCTGACAACTGTTTCTATCTCTAGTGTCTCTTCTAATTTTATCTAATAAAAGTTTTTTTCAGGAAATTGCTTTCCACCACTCTTAATATTTGCTTTTTTTTTAATGTGTAGAAATTGAGTTTTTAGTTGACCTTTCTGCGACAGCAGAGCCCCTTAAAGACTCACTCCTCTTTTTTTTTCCCCTTCCCTTTTTAGTTTGTTTTTCTATTTTGAATATGTGGCAGCAGCAAAATCCTCACAGACTTTTATGCCCACCAGCCAGAATCTATGACCTCACCCAGGGCCTTTATTACTTCCCACTAAGAATTATTTGCAAGAGAACAAAAATCTGGTAACTGGAATTTCTAAAATGAAATTTTTCTTGTTTGTTGGGCTTTTTGTCTGTTTTTCAAACCAAGTCTTTGGATAATTAAATATATATATATATATATTTACAGAAAAGGTAACAATTTAAAATTAAAACTAATACCAGAAAAAAAATAAAGATGACCATTTAAAAATAGTTTTAAAATATTCATTTGAAGGTTTAAACTGGTTGCAGTGGTTTGGATTGAGGTATCAAACCAGTCATCCAGTTACTATTACTTTGATAAATGTTTCCAGCAAGAATTAGAAAAAAACCTAAAATCACAAGGCCAAAATGATAATTAATAACTTGAGACACAACTTTTACTAACACATCTTCAGTGAGATTTTAGATTTCCCATTCACTGTTGGTTTAGAACATTCACTTTATAAACACAAAATATGGTTTTGTGACAGAAAATGTGATAAAACCCTACAAACTTATTAGTTCAATGTCATTAATTTTCTAAACGCTAAAAATTTCTGTAGCCTGCTGTTTCATTGCACACAAGTGAAAATGTCAGTTCCAGATAAATTGTATTTTTAATTTTCACGAAATATTATCAGTGACATTTTTGAAGTAGAAAAGAAAGTATACATATATCATTCAAAGAATACAGTCATTATCCTCTAAATATAGGTAATAATTTATAAATATTAATGTATTGCGCTTCACTGTTATTTCCCACTTTTTTTCTTTAAATGCTTAACAATTGTTCTTGTTTTGTTAATTATTTTCTAATTTCAATGTATACCAGTATTCTGCTGATTTATAGAAGTCTTCCTAAGGTATTAAATTTCATATCTATAAAGAAGGCTTCTTGTTTGAGGTCACTTTTATACCTACTTGCATCTTCATAGGAATAAGTTACCAGCCTTACTTACAATTTTTTTTTTAATATCCACTTCCTTGTTATAATTGTTATAATACATTGTTATAAATTGTTATAATAATAATATATATTATATAATATATATTATATGTTATATAATATAATATATCATAATTAAATATTATATTATTACATGATATTTATATAATATAATAATGAATATTAACAATAATAGAATAAATATTAATGATGAATATAAATTGTTATAATAATAAATTGTTAAAATACATTCATGTGAATCCCCCAATCAAAATTTAACATATAAATGTATGAAAAACATAGTTTTAAAAACTACTGATCACTCAAGTCTTTTTATTGATTTCCCTAAAAATATTTACTTCATTCCTCTAAACGCAAGAAGGTGACTGAAAAAAAATGGTGTTAGAAAAGACTGTTCCTTAAAAAAAATGATTAATAATAGTTTTATAGGCTTTAAAATTGCTGCAGAAAAATTGATGATATCAGGATACCTTCTGGAAAAGAATTACTTTTCTATTTCCATGACGTAAAATTTAATACATATTTCAAACTCTATTCTTTTTCTCAGTCTTAAACGTGGAAGTTCATAAAACTTGTTTTATTTATGCTGATTATACATTATAGATTACATTTTGAAGCTACTGATTTCTCATTTCTTACTTGTGTGTCTTGCTGAAATGTCCAATACCTGGATATCTGGAGGTATTATTCTATTTGGGAGACCATCCTTCTTCTTCCATGTTCAGAGAATGACTTAATTCTTTCTTTCCAAAGAACGATTTCAAAGAAAGAATTTACTTGACATTACCAGTCAACTCTGAATAATCAAGTCAGGAACAATATAGGTCAGTGTTCTTACCTGAAATGTTAAAACCGACTTAAAGTTGTGCCTGCCACAAGTGGTTCCCTCAAAAATTAAATACAGTTAATTATTTAACATTTAAAAAGTCAATGAAATAGCCTAATAATAAGTCCTTACTTTTGCTCTACCAGGTGTTTAGAATATACTCTACTTAATAGATATGTCAAACTTCTTTTAACCATATAGTAGAACCAGAGAATGTCCCTCTAAATAAACACTTGTACAGAGATAAGTTCTGTTTCTTACAAATTTCAGTTAAATTTGAGGTGGCAATGCAAATTAAGAAAAATCTCAATTTTTGGAAAAATGGGTCTCAGCTGTTTTATGCTGGAAGGAAAGACAACTTTTTGTAAAAATAATATAAAAATATTGTATTAATAATAAACAACATTTTTAGGAGTTGTAGGTTGCCATTACCAGAATCCTCTTCAAGTATCTAATAAGATATTCCTACCTTTTTGAATAATGTGGCTTGAAAGTTAAAGATATTGTTACTTTGAAAGAAAAAAAAAATAACAAAAAAACCCACCAAAAAACCAAACCAAATCAACCAAACAAACAAAACCCCAAAAACAAACAAACAAACAAAAACCAAACCAAACCAGATTAAAAAAAAAAAAAAGAAAACAAACAGAAAAACCCTTCTTTAAACATGCAAAATATAGATCAGGAAATTAATTAAAATTAATTAAAACCAAAAGATTTTTAGACCAATTTATCCTGCAAGCCCCTAACCCAGCAATCAGTGTGTCTCAGTCAAAGCACTTCTGTTTAGGAAGCAATATATTCATATTAATATGTCATTAATCATTAATATATCAATATATCATTAATATATCATTTCAAGTCACAAGAGAATTAAGAATGCAATCAAATGAAGGGAGGTACAAATTTGCTGCACTGGAAAACAAATAGGCTGGGAGGCAAGAATAAAAGAGAAGCTGATTCCAAAAGGACACAGGAAATTATCAAAGCAGGAACCAAAGACTGAAAAAAAGTAATATGCAAATAATTTTGAAAAATGGGGAATGTCCAGGTATGGAGAAAACACGTACGTAAGAACAGGGATTTACACCAACACAGAAAAAAAACCAGATTTTGTAGAATTGTTAACTGTCTATACTTCAAACACACACAGGTCTTCAATGTAGAGCAAATAGAACTTGGGGAGAAAAATAATAATAATAATAATAACAACAACAATAATAATAATAATAATCATTAAAAAAATATCACCACCACCACCAAAAAAAACCCACCATCACCAAACCAGAAAATTTTTAGTGGCTGCTCAGCCAAATTCTGTTCTCAGTGACAGAGGTATCTTGTGTCATTGCAGTTATGTGGTAGAAAGAGATACTGACTCCTTGGGTGCTATTCTGATTTTCATTACCATATGATACTTGGTTTTGACTGTCTTTTTTGGAGATAAACTGTACTTTTTAAAATCCCACCTTTCATAATGAAGCTTCATCAAACAGTACCATAGTAATTATATATATTACAATATTTATATCACATTATGTAACCTTAAAATAGGACACAGAGGGTTTCACTGTGGCTAATAAGCAGCTATATGGCTAAACAAAATAGCAGAATAAATACAATATTAGGTTGGAAGGTTCATCTCTAGGCCAGCTCTGGCTCAGGGCCTGTTCTTCACTCCCCAGCACATCGATTGAAAACTATGTGGGAATTATTTGAATAAATTCCACCACTTGGTTCCTTGTGAACTTTCTGAAGTATTAAAAAGAGAAGACAGAAAAAATACTTCTTGCAGAATTCTGCAGTTGCAGAGTAGAGTATAATTATTTTGCATATGAATCCTCTCTGAAATCTGACAACAACAGTGAGAGAAGCCAACTGAAACTAAAATTCAATAAAAAAATGAAGTTATTTAAAATATATAATGAAACAACTATTACATTAAAATGTATTATTTAATATTTGTCACAGTTTTGGTTAATTATTTAGCCTCATTTTTGTTCAGAGAGGTGTGCCAAAGAAGGAAGTTTCATAAGAAGTCAGGAATATTAATGAATAATATATTGTAATTAATAAATTATCAGGATATTGAATAAGAAGGGAAAAGTATGAATATTTAATGGTTTATAAAGAAAAAGAACCAAGAGAGTGATATGATTCCAGGTTCTTGGTCATATTTGAATTAAATTTCTGACATATTCTGCACTGAATTAGCCACAGGGATGGGAAATCCTCAGGCTGGTTAGATGTTGTGTCCAGCTGTAGCTATTGTTTGCACATTGCCAGGGAAACTATTTTCAGGAAAGAACTAAACAGAAAGAGCAATCATTGTTGTGGAAAAGTGCTGCCTGTCTTCAAAACAAGGCAAAATGTTAGTCAAAAGTATAAAAAAGCAATAATAATAATAATAATAATAATAATAATACAAACCAGGATTGTGTTAAATGGACTCTTGCTGCTACATGTAAATATAAAACCTCTGTTGCATATGTGAAGGTGAGGAGTAAAAATATTTTGTAGTAAGTTTCCTCACATATTATAAAGAAATATCTTGCTCTCTCCCATAATGATATAACTGCATAATTTCACCTCAGCAAATGATCTGTTCAGATATCTTGTCTTTCAGGTCCTAAAATTTAAGAGACACAATCATCATTTGCAAGAATGATTTCTTTGACCCCTTTTCAAATTCAGAGTTCTACCTCTCAAATCAAAACCATTTGCTTTGAATCAGGCAGTAACAGCCCAGGCTTCAATCCCACACAATTTTCCTTCTATGCTTAAATCTGTAAATGACAATAAATCAATTGAATACATTGTCCACAAAGGTGAAAGTTTGTGGAAGGTTTAAGCACTGCCCCAGTTAGCAATAAAGTCTATAAGTATCCTATATTTTTCTCCACTAAGTCATTTTGTAGTATTTGTAATATTTGTTAATATTAACCCAAAAAATATACAGAAGAGTCCACGGATATTAAAAAATCACATGGGAAACCTGCAGCCTCTGACTTTTCCAGTTCACCCTGACACAGGTCGAAGGCAATAACAAATGCAAGAGCTGGAAATGGAGGTTTGTACTGAACAAAAAACCTGGAATATCCATCCATTTCCCTGTTCAATGCTTAATAAGTAGCAGTAGAAAGTGTAAAAACTGGGGTTGCTTTGTTATCTTCTCTCTTGGACTAACAGAACTAGATGGAAAGACTCTTAATTGCTTCATTCTTTCAACAGAAAAATTGTTCTATATAGTATTTACAGCTACTAGGAACTGATATTTAGCCAATTAATACAGTTTAGGGTCTTTATTTCTTATATTTCATAATTGACTTAACTTGAAACCTGTATTAAATAAAAATTATAGGTTTACAGTAAATTTATTGTTATGGGCTTTACAGTGATTCTTCAAGGAAAACAATTCTGTGGTATCTTACAATCTATTTAGATATATAGGTACAATTGCAGTAGTACAATTGCAAAAGCCATTATCCTCTTAGTTAATGTCTTTTCTTTCAGCATTTATATTTTCAGCTGTCTCAAGGAAATAATCTATTTAAATGGCAGAAGAAGAATTACATCCTGAAAAGTATTTTTGAGAAGGGAAACCAAGTTTATCCTAAAAAAGTGGTTAGAAGATTTACTACTGTTTGCTACTAAGAGATTCACAAGACCAGTAAAATTTTGCTAATGGTTGGGAAAAAAAAAAATGTTGTCAGAGCAAAGCTTGTGAACAATTTGATCTTAAAAACACTCTTCTGAATGATATATATGTTGACATAAGTGTCTGATCACTCACTGAAAAATAGCAAGTTTATTATTCTTCTTCATAAATTATTTCAGTTAACTTTTACATTTTAAATTTTGCAGACAATTACATAATTCTGTAACTTTCACTTTGTTCTGTATTCTTATGTTTTTATCTGTTTTGTGTTCTATAAACCCATAAATCTTTCACTGGAAAATAAGGCCACAAATCATTCTTATTTTACAGTTTTTAGTGTACCTTGATAAGTCATGGCACATTTTTCTAGCAACTGTGTGACACAATGCAAATTCAAAAAGAATCTTTCAAAATAAAGTCTATCTCTTTTAGGAACAGTTTCCTACCAAATGAAGCATTTGGCAAACACAGCACCATATAGACAATTATCATCAGGTACTCTTAAAAAAACTTATTTAAAGATGTTTGAATAGAATATTGACAGGTAGACCACCACAATGTGAAGGACATGATAATCATATTATCATCATTCTAAATTCGTCTCTTGTCTGACCTCTTTTTGGATACTAATTATTAAAGCAATAACTGGCTCTGCCAGGGGGTTTCCAATTAAACAGCTTTCTGTCAGAAAATGCTGATTAATTGAAATCAAAAGCTTTTTCAAGAAAGAAGAATTTTTCACTTCGCTGACATTGGAAAAGAAATCACAGAATGGTTTGGGTTTGAAGGGACCATAAAATCTCCCAGTTCCAAGCCCTCAGTTGTCTGTCCATGAGCCAGCAGTGTGGGTGACCAGGCACTGGAACAGCAATACTGGGGGTTTTTTGTAGCTCAAGTGCTGGAAGTCTAACACTGAAAAGCTGGCAGAGGAGATGTGAAAGCCCCCACTACCAGGAGATATAAATATTTAGATATCTTCTTTTGTTTCGTTTGAGCTTAGTGGCAGTCTTGGAATAGCGTGTGCTTCATCAAGTATTAGGCAGAATCAGTAAATACAGTAAATCAGTAAATACAATCAGCAATTAGGGGAGAAAAGGAGCTCAACAGAAAATATCAACTAAGCAGCAGTGGTAATAAATAAAGAATCAAAAGCTGCAGTGTTTTGATTGTCTTGAACCACAGCCAGAGCTTATGTGAAAGGGAACCTCTAAGAGACAAATAATCCCAATACAGAAAGAACATTTTACCAAAAGAAACATTGATCAATAGGGAAGTCTTTCAGTACTTACAATATTAGTTCTACAGATCACAGCACTTCTCTTAAACAAACACTGAAGCTGACTGGAGGCTGATTATAAACCCCATCCAAGGCAATAAAAAAAAGGATATTTATGGAAAAAATGTAAATAACTAGTTCTGATTATGCAACATATTCCGATTAATTTGTTGGTTTTAAAGAACTTGTAGAAATACATTATTCAGTATAACTTTACATTAATTTCAGTGGGTTTTTTTTTCCATCAGAGAGTCATACAATCATCATCATTGCTTGCTAAAGGAATTCTTACAGTTTTGGTTGTGCTGCTGACTTACAAAGCAGCAGTAATAAAAATTCTCTTGTTGCTTTTCGGGGGGAAATTGGAAAAAAAATAAAATCTATCGTTTTCAATTGATGTTTAAGACTTACAGTGCAGGCTTATAAAATTCAAATGCATTATTCTCAAATTTTTATATCCTCAGCTTACTTGGAAACAGGAATTTCATGGCCTTCATTTTCCCATTATGATTTCCAATTGCCAGTCTAGAAAGACATTATAGAGGATATTAAGTGAGAGCAGCTGCATCAGAGGTTAGTCTTTAACAAAAATAGGTAGTTTTAAATTCTTGTATTTCTCCTTACATGTTCAGTATTAAAAAACAAAACAAGATGGCAGTTAAACACAGGCAATTTTATATCTAGATCAACACTTATGCTTCCTTTTTTGCTGAAAGTTTCTCCCTTTCATCTCAATCTAAAACAAAACCTTGTTTTTCCTCTACCCTTCTTGTTCGTAGGTACAGCAACCTTCTCCTCTCAGGCCTTTTTTCATCAGGGGTAATAAGTGACTAAGGAAACCAAAACATTTTGTGTGTAAAATAAAGCATAAGAAATAAAAAAGAACAAACAGCGATTCTTAATATTTCTAAAATCAGTAACTGCCATGAAAAGCTTTATTGGACCAAACTATGCCATCCTAACAAATATTTACACAGGAAAATATTACCAGTTTTTCACTAGAGATTTTATTGGGCGGGGGGAAGGAAAAAGAAAAAAAGAAGCAATTTACCCTTTCCTTACACTAAAAAAAAAAAAAAAGTAGTTAAGAAACATCCCACAAACAAGGGAGTACCACCCCATACACACCTGGAAAGCCTTTTAGTACTTACAATATTAGTTCTGCAGATCACAGCTCTTATACAAACACTGAAGCTGACTGGAGGGTGATTATAAATCCCATTCAAGGCAATAAAAAAAAGGATATTTATGGAAAAATGTAAATTTTTTTTTTAGAAAAACAAACACCTGTTTGTTTTTCTAAATCCTAAGAAAATTATGTGAGGTTGAACTTCTGTGAGTATTTGTAAGTCAGTCATGATGTGTAGCCATTCATGCAGTAGGGCTAAAGACAAAAGTGATTAGTGATTCATAATTTCTACCCACCTCTTTCACCTCCATTTCCCACACCTTGCCAGGACACCAGAGGTGTTTGAAGAATTCAGTGTGTGTTTGAGTCTTGCTGAGTGTAATTTTACCTCTTTAGTGGATGGAGAGGGCGATCCTGATATGTGGTCAAGTTATGACTTAAAAAAAAAAAAAGAATTTTATTTGGTTTTCGTCAAACCCCTTCCTGATCAAAACCATCAGGATAAATGTCTTGTCAGAAAGCATTCTGCCTCTCTCTCTCTCTCTTCTCCCTTCTGTTTTCTTGAAACAGCAATTTCAAGAACTTCTAAGTGGGGATGGAGAGGGAGAGTAGATCATTAAAGCAAATTCCTTGGCAGTAACCAGCCTTAAGAAAATTTGCATTAGTGTTGTTTATGTTATTTCAAATTGAAAGTCAAAATTGAACACAGCATTACACTCCCTTCAGAGCCACCCATGCCTTTCAAAAAAGTAATATAATTTCTTTTCTCCAAAAGCATGCTATATTTTCCTTCCTTAGCAGTATGCCTACCCATTTTTTCCTACTCTGTAACTCACTTATTTTAACCACTAAGTCTTTTAACCTGATATACTGTCTAGCCACTTGGTTGGTTCTTACTGCTGCAGATTTAGATTGGATCAAGGAAAGCTCTAATTATGATAAGGATTTTCTCTGCTAAGACTTTGTAGCTTTCAGCTCAAAGTCAGAAGCTTATATCAGTTGTAGCATTAAAGTCAAAGAGCACAAAAGAACCTTGAAATGTCTTGCCACAGAAGAAGGACCAGTGTCATTCATGACAGCCCATCTATCACCCCCTGAAAAACTTTCAGCAACAAAGATTCAATAGCACCCACAGGTAAACTATTGCAATGCTTAGCTTTCCTATCTATTAGTACATTTTTCCTAATGTCTAACCTAAAATCTCACTTGCTGAATTTCAAGCCAATTACTTCTTGTTTTATCTACACTGGACACGGAGAACTGATTATTTTCTCTCTCTTTGAAGAACGCTTTTATAATTTTTAAGACTCTTATCAGGGCTGCCTTCAATTGCTTCTGTTGCAGA
The DNA here is from genome assembly GCF_003984885.1 of Neopelma chrysocephalum. NCBI lineage: Eukaryota > Metazoa > Chordata > Aves > Passeriformes > Pipridae > Neopelma > Neopelma chrysocephalum. Next base: position 379,806 of record NW_020925659.1, on the reverse strand, counting down.
CTGAAAATCTTCAATTAATTCACTCTTCTAGAATTAGATCTCTAACTACTGTTGATCTCCTCCTGGACTTTTGTCAGCTGATCAATGTGTTGCTGATCAGCACTGAAGAACAATCCTTTAAAACTCTATTGCCTGGTGTCACCCCCAGCAATACAATACACACACCTTTCACTAAAATTCCACTTCACTGCTGGAAATAAAAATGTAACAGGTCTTAGAGAAACATATTGCTACATTTGAAAATGAACTTTTTCTCTCCAGTTACAGCTTATCAGCATTCAGACATAAAAAAACAAAACAAGCTATTTTTCAAAGCTTTATAAATGCTTATGTGATAACCTGAGTTAAAATAGGTTGACCAACTGATTAGATTTTCCTTGGTGATACATATTTCCCTTATTGAGGAGGTTAATATCGCAATTTCTCTTCAAAAGACTTCTCACATACCCTGCTGTTTGTACTACAAAAGGTAAAGCTCTGCAGTAAACATCACTGATTTTAAATCATTCTGTAATGGTGTTTTCCATCACAGTTTAAAGCCTAAAGGTTGTTGAATTCTTTCCAGATAGCGACACTGAATCTAAGCTGCAACGTTACAAGATCCTTTAGCGTGAAAGGTAATCAAAGAAAATAGAAATTAGCTGCCAAAATCAAAAAGGAACAGAGATTCTTCACCCAAATGGTTGTCAAGCACTGGAACAGGCTGCCCATGGATGTGGTGGAGTCATCATCCCTGCAGTTGTTTAAAAGACATGGGGATGTGGCACTCAGGGACAGGGTTTAGTGGTGAACTTGTCAGTACTTGGTTAGTGGTTTGACTCCATAATTATAAAGGCCTTTGACAACCTCAATAATTCCATTATTTTATTGTTCTAATGCATGCAAACAACCTCAGAGGCAGGTGTCAAGGGCCCAGCTTTTCAGTGATGCCCAGCAACAGAACAAAGGGAGCTGGGAGTGTGGATGGACAGGAAGCTGAACAGGAGCCAGAGTGTGCCCAGGTGGCCAAGAAGGCCAATGGATCCTGGCCTGGCTCAGGAACAGTGTGGCCAACAGGTCCAGGGAAGTGATTCCTGCCCTGGACTCAGAGCTGGTGAGGCCACCCCTGGAGTGCTGTGTCCAGCTCTGGGCCCTCAGCTCAGGAAGGACATTGAGGGGCTGGAGCAGGTCCAGAGAAGAGCAACGAGGCTGGGGAAGGGACTGGAGCACAAGTGCTGTGAGGAGAGGCTGAGGGAGCTGGGGCTGTTCAGCCTGGAGAAGAGGAGGCTCAGGGGAGACCTCCTCGCTCTCTGCAACTCCCTGACAGGAGGGGGGAGCCAGGGGGGGGGTTGGTCTCTTTTCCCAGGCAACTCTCAGCAAGACAAGAGGGCTCAGGGTCTTCAGTTGTGCCAGGGGAGGTTTAGGTTGGAGATTAGAAAGAATTTCTTTGCAGAGAGGGTGCTCAGCCATTGGAATGGGCTGCCCAGGGAAGTGGTGGATTCTCCGTCCCTGGAGGTTTTTAAGGTGAGACTGGATGTGGCATCAGTGCCATGGGCTGGGAACCACGGCGGGGTTGGATCAAGGGTTGGACTTGATGATTTTGGACGTCCCTTCCAACCCAGCTGATTCTTTGATTCTATGATTCTATGGAAGGACAATGATCATAGACTGAAAGACAGGAAGTTCCATCTGGATATGCGGAAAACCTTCTTTACCTGGAGGTTAACACAGCATTGGAACAAGCTGCATGGAGAGGTTGTGGAGTGTCCTTCTCTGGATATTTTCAAAACTCACCTGGACCTGATTCTGAGCAACCTGCTCCAGGTGAACCTGCTTTAGCAGAGCAGTTGGATTACATGATTTCCCTTCCTATCTCAACCATTCTGTGAAACTGTGATTCGGTCTAAAATTTTACTTGGGAGCCTCCTTTCGTGCCATGTGTTTGTTTCTGGATCAAAGCTCTGGCAAAAAAAATTCTCCTGAACCTGTCTTCCTCTAATCCATTCTACTTTCCCCAAGAGCAGATCTTGAAATCAAGGAAAATTTTCATTAACTGGCAAGATGACTCATGAAAGTCTCTGCCCTTGTGACCAGTGTTGGCAGGAAGGGCAAAAAGTTCAGCAGCAGCATGACAAGCATCTCCTTCCTCCCTGCCTACCAAAATGCTCTCTCAACAGACCATACAGTGTTTTTTGAAACTTGCTACTTCTGCTAGAATCAATGGTGCATACTTGAAGACAAAAAAAAAAAAAAATCACCCCCAGACAGGACTCAAGTCCTTTGAAAATTGAGTCAGATACTTCATCTACTGGGCTACGAAGGAGTTGGCCAGATTTATTTAAATTCATGTCTTCTTCAGAATTGATGGGGCAAGGGAAGGAGATAAAAGGAAGATCAGAACATCACTTGTAATAAAATAACAGCAAAAAGACAGGTGCATCGTTGTCCTTGGTCCTATAACTCAGTTCCCTTAAGCTTTGTGTGTGATGTCACTCTGGTGTGGAGTGAAATATGTGGCTTACCCCACTAATCATTATTACTTAAAAAGCAGCATAAATTAAAAACAGCTAGGACTACACTGCTGTGCAGCAGGAAATACACTGGTTTCCTTGGTGATTTCTTCCATGTCAGCAACAGAATATTTCTTAATTAAATTAACATTAGAAAAAGGATTGCTTCTGTCATTCTTCATCAGAAAAAGGCAAAGTGCACCAATGTGAACAGAGTTGTTCTTAAATTATTAATACCTCCGCAAGAAAAGAATTTTGTTCCAAAAATACTGATGCTGGAGTTTAGAAAACATATATATCAATATTTGAAAGATCTGTTGGATTACTTAATCAGGAAATATCTGACAAAATCAGTTAATTGTTAAAGCATAATACTATGCAAATGCATGAGAAAATATTCCATCTCATTATCTTCATGTAAGTAATGTACCTTAGCTAGTGTCAATTGGCTGCTGCATTAATTTTTAGAAATCAGCTACTTAGACAGAGATTAAAAACTAGATATCATTAAAGAACACACAGATTTTTAGCTTCAGGCAAGTTCTTTTCATTTTAATGGCTTTAAAATGTTACTTTTAGCAATTCATATTACAGCCTACAGGGAAACTGCAGCTTAATGACATCATAATAAGATTAATTATCTTTTTGAAACGTCTGCGAATAAATTCATGCAGATATGTTTTAAAATATCACAAATTTTGTCACAAAGTACCCCTGAAAGTGATGTGCTTCACTTAAGGATTTTCAAGAAATTAATAGATACCCCAGGGCTGAAACTTCTTTCTAGATAAACATCAGCGAATTATTTCATTCAAAATGGATCCCTGCTGAAGCAAATAGATCTCTGTAGAACTCTGCCTGGGAAAAGGCTGTAAAAATAGTTCTCATTGTTGTGACTAAAATAAGATTAATGCAAAATAATTACCAAAATAAAACAAATACATCAATAATCGGTTTTTTAATTATTTTTAATTCACATTCTCTGACACTGGAGATAAGAACAGTGTTTGATAGCTGTTGACTCTTGTGAAAAATACTATCCTCAGTTTTCCAGAGCTACTGTTTATAAGGATTTGAATGATTTAAGTTCACTGCCTGCATCTGTTAAACCTAACCAAAATTTCTTTTCTCTTCTTATGCAGTGACTCTGTTGACACATTCAGAATCACAAATTAAAAAAAAAATAATAAAACAATTCCAAATTATTAAACACTTTAAACTGACTGATTCCATGTAATACTAAATTAAGTCATATCTTCTTACTTGTAGCAGAAATCTAGGTCATATATGATTATGTACATTTCAGGATGCAGCTGCTGCAAAGACCCTCAAAAAGAAAATTACACTTTGAAAAAGGAGCAAGACCTGACTCTGAAATAGAACCTTTTGGGAACAGAATGCATAATAATGTTTGTTCTGTCTTACCACATCACTTCAAATTGTCATGTCAACACCGAGTTTTCGACATTTACATCGGACGTTGTCACCTCAATTTAAAACATTATTACAATTGAGCATTTTGTCTTTTGGAGAACACGTTTCAAGTGTATTTTAAAAATTTAATTTTGGTATCTCAAGCAGAATAGCCAAAATAAAAGGATCAAAAATTCCTTTTTAATGTTTGAGGTTGTTCCACAAGAATTAATATTCAATTTTTGAGGCATTTTGAACATGATCTAAATTAAAGGTTTTTTTCTCATCCATTATAACAGCATTGGAAACATCTGGATTTTATTCTTCCCTTTCCCTTTGTCCCAGAAGACACTTTCTAACTCCAACTTACAGGAAGATGAAAGTAGGATCCCTTAATTACTGAAGAATTTCTTTTCAAATAGAATACAACATACAGAAATATGAAAGAGCATGCCACTTTATTTAATCCCTAATAATGTAAAATAAACTAAAAATGCATATTATTTCTAATATCTCAGAACAAAAATCTCTCTGTTGCTCAAAGCACCTTTTTTCCCCTTGTTAATGTAATCAGTTTTAATTGTACTTTCTATGGAAGTAGGGAACCAACCCCTATACCTTGAATAAAATTAGAGGGATTTTATACTCAAGGTGGCAGCCACGTGATGTTTAGGCCAGTTATAACACTTATAAACAGTCATATACTTTCTTCACAAACTTCTTCCCTTTGTGATCACATATTTCATTTCCCTGTAATATGGCTCTACTTCAGCAAACTGGGGCATGCATTGCAAATGAGAATAGATCTTACTTTAAATTTAAAATAAAATTATGGTGAACTTATTAGTTATCTGGGTAATATGTAACTATTGAGGCTTGTGTCAATTTGTTTTATTTGTCCTGAGATTCCTGATAAGAGAGTTGAATAAAAGGAGGATGGAAGGAGGTTAATCTCAATATTTACTCCTCCTAAGAATTCATGCTTTCCTCTACTTTGCAGACGACGAAGAGTATCATTTTAAGCATCAAGTAATTCAGAGTTGTTGACTATAAAGAAATAAAAACAAAATAAAACAACAGCTAAACCCCCAAAGCAAAGGAATATCTTGTTCCATAAGCATATACAACACTATACACTGCATATAATTCCATTGAAATGCTTCAATTTGTTAGGTACCTCCATTCAATTAAAAGGGGCAATTATAGTCTCATTAATGGGGGAATACATCTGAAATTAAAGAAATAAAGTTTGAGACAGGAAAGGCTGGGTAAAGGAGATCAAGCTTGTTAAAAAGAGACAAAATAATCAGCCTGTAGTTGACATATCTGATACTGTTTTCACAGACATTACTCAGAATAGGACAGCAGTATTCAACTCTGGCACTGTCTGTACAAAGTAAAGCTATATCTTAATTTCTATTGCTCATATACAATACTTAAGAGTCACTTTATACTAAAGATAAAGTGTGTGAATAAACTTTTCTCATTAGAATTTTGTTTTGGCTTTTAATGATAACACTTGGCAGGGAGGAGGCAACCTAGAAATCACCTCTGGATCAATTCAGCTTTGGCTGACATCTCAGATAATTCTAAATTCACTGAGAAAGCCTGGAAACACATCTCAGCTGAATAAAGTCCAAATCCAAAAAAGGGAGGAAAAAGATTTCCAGAGAACATTCACTCCAAACAACAGGTACATGCGATAAAATTACCCAGAAAATGTAAAACAGTGGGGTCTGACCAGAGAAATTCTAGGAGACAGTTTAATCAGGTACCACACAGCATTTAGGAGCAGAACTAAAGTAAAATGGGCCCCCATGTGACAACATTTAACAGCAAGAGCCTTTCTGAAAATGCAGCCCAAGGAAATAGTTCGTGAAAATTCAGCAGTAATGATAACAAAAATAATGCTGCCAAATAAAAGAGAAGATGAATGCTGCAAAAATTATGCAAGCTGTTCTTGGAAATGTGTGAGAGAAAATAATAGTATTCATGAGATATCATATAGTGTGAGGCCAAAGGAGAAAAGGCAGGAAGGAAGGGCAGAAAGCAATACTTGTATTGAATCCTGGATGCTTCAACTACAGATGAAATCAGTTACTTTTCATCTGGGTATGTGAAGTCTTAAAAAAGAGGAGAGCGGATTACTGAGAAATCAAATAGGAAAACCTGAAAATTTGAATCTCAAAACACAGCTGAGCACTTCAGTTCCTGTACTCTGCTAAAGAAGATGCAAGCATCTCGAAAGATAAATTAAAAAAAAAACTATCTAAAGGAAGGTGTATCTGAACTCACCCATCCTCTTAATATTAAAAAATACTCTCATCCAGGATCTAGAGCACACTCCTAAATAGAAATATCATATTGGCACATTTGAAAACACCATGAGAAGAATAAAGTCAATTTTTTATTTTGGGGGGTATTTTTTGCGGAAGAAGCACACAAAAGATAGGAGTAATGATTGTTTTCTTCTTCAGCAGGATATGGATTCCCAAAACCCATCTTCAGCTCCTGCATTTAAAAGGAAATTCCATCTCTTGGAAATACACTCAGAAAATATTTTAATGACACTGCACAGTTTTTCTCTGTGGACACCACTGCAAGTGAATATTCCATTTGTACAAAAATCTGATTTATAGCACAGTGGCTTTCTCCATAATGCCATCATCTTCCCAACTAGTTTTCCCTTTCTGAGGGGTTTTTAAGGAGAAGCCCTAGAGATAAGTAATCTCATGTGCTAACGAGCAGTTACTAATGAGCAGGAGAGGAAGGGTGGTCTTTACTTTAAACTTTAAATCAGGTTGGCTGATTGTTTGGTCTCTGTTCACCACCAACATGCTCTCCTCTGCTTCAGACCCCCTGGAAATATTGCCATGGGTGTGGTTCCCTGTGTTTAATTGGGTAGATAAACCAATATAACGTCCTGATTCTGGGATACCACGTGTTTGAATTCAATTCCAAGAGATATCCTCAGACAATCTGCAGATCCTTGGGAATTTCTGCCTCGTTTTGAGCCTGCACTCTTCTCAAAACAATAATTTCAGGGGAAGTAAGTTGACTTTGTAAGATATATGCGTATATGTAAGGTATGTGGATGTACAGTATACCCCATATTGCTTAATTGTACTTTGAACAGCTAAATATTTCAATATATATATATAACGAGTGTATGTGTACATATATTTACATATATGGAGAATATAAGATCAAAAACAAGGATTTCAAAATTATTTAAGCTGTAAATTCTGAGTCCAAATCTCCTGAATTTGCCAAATTTGAGCTTCTGAAGTTTTTTTAACAATCCTGATTTTATTTGGAAGAGAGGTTTAAACAGAAACTTTTGGTAGGTTCGTAAAAAGGACTGGTGTTATTGGAATATTTACAGAAGGTTGAGGAACTAAAATAAAATTTGGACTGAATCATGCATCTGATCTACATGTAGCAGCCTTGACTGGTTGCCAGAGGGCTGCCAAAAACACTCCCTTCCTCCACCCCCTCAACAGGATTTGAGGAAAAGCTTATGGGTTGAGGAGAAGATAAAGAAACCAGTCAGAGGCAAAGCAGACTTGACCTGGGGAAATTAATTAGCCATTAGAGTAGGGAATTACAACAGGAATTCCCCCCCAATAATTCTGCTCTCCAGCAAAGTTCAGACCGTGTTTTACCTGTTAACTCTAAAAGTTACTCTTCTTATCTGGAATTCCTTAAAATTCCCATGTTGGGCAACAGCTGCTCACCACTCTATCACTCTTCCTGGTCAATAGGAGAAGAGGAAGAAATACAACAAGAAGGTCATGGTTTAGGATCAGGACAGGGAAATCACTCAGCAATCGTCATAATGGGAAAAACAGACTCAGCTAGAGGAATGTGTTTCAATTTTTTGCCAAATAGACAAAGTAGGATAATGAAAAATAAGAAGAAATCTAAAAATACCTTCCTTTCCTCCCTCCATTTTTCCCAGGTTCAGCTTTACCCCCAACTCTTCTACTTCTTTGCCACTGAGCAGTGCAGGAGTGAGGGAAACAGGACTTTGAGTGTGTTCATAACACTTTGTCTCTAATGCTTCATCCTCCTCACGCTCTTCCCCTGTTCCACTTGGGTCACCTCCAGGGGACAAAGTGCTTCATGAACTCCTCCAAAGTGCCAAATCTCAGGACTGTTACAGTGAATATTGTGGAAGTGTGGTTCCATCAGCACTCATGGAAGTTATCCAGGCAAATTTTTTGTGAAAGAGCAAGATTCTTTCGTGCAACAGTTCATAATGCAAATTTGCCTGTTGTGCACACATAAAAATCACAGAATGCGTTGCAAAAATATTTAAATTTTATATTTTAGGTGAAACTATTGATCGGTTAATGGCCTTATCACTAAACACAGTGTTTAATTGGGTTTTGAGATGGCAGCAGTACAGCAAGTTCTTCAAAAATCAATCCAATTGATTTCTATTTATACTACTGCACAGTTTTACATTAGGTTAGGTTAATCTTACCAAGTAGATTAGATGCATGATTCAGTCCAAATTTTTTTTCTTGGTCCCTCAACCTTACATAAATATTCCAATAACACCAGTCCTTTTTATGAACCTATCAATAGTTTCTGCTTAAATCCCTCTTCCAAATAAAATCAGGATTGTTAAAAAAACTTCAGAAGCTCAAATTTGGCAAATTATGGAGATTTGGACCCAGAATTTAAGTAATAATTTTGAAATCCTTGTTTTCGATCTTATATTCTCCATATGTACACATATACACATACACTTGTTATATATATATTGAAATATTTAGATGTTCTAAGTACAATTAAGCAATATGGGGTATACTGTACATCCAATTACTTTACATATATGCATAAATCTGCACCTTTTATAGATCTACAAAGATACACATATATACCCCATACAGACAGGAAGGTATAAACCCTGCCTTTAGTGTCTATATTAGGTAATTGTACTGTGAACATCTAAGCACTTGGAATTTCTAGGACTTCAAAATAAGATGGGGAGAAGAAAAAAAAAACAACAAAACAAAACTCAACATTCTTTGGAATGTAGCAAAGCTTATTTCAAGCACATAAGCCAAGGAGAATCTCTTGCTTCTCCTGACAGATAAGCAGCAATCATGTCACTTCCCATAAAAGCACGACAGCTTTGGTTCAAACCCTATTTCCACAGCAGTCAAAATAATCATGATAAATCAGCCAAACTGGTCCAAAGCAACCATTTTTCACTTATATTAGAGAACAGAGGAAGCCTGTCCCCCAGAAGATTTCTACCTCGGGCTTTGTCATATTGTTTAGGCCCCTTGCTCTTCGAAATGTGGAAACCAAAAGAGTGTATGTGCAGCATGTGCAGAGCAAAACACCACCAGGCTGCTTGCCTTGCACTAATTACTATTCTAGTGCAAATTAAGCATGTGTGGTAACACAGCATCCAGGAGCCAAAATTGCTGCAGAGAGGTGAAAGGGTAGAGAGAGGCAAAGATAAAATATTGGAAGGTGTTAGATAACTCCACTGTAGGTGAGCCTATCATGGATCTCCAGCCAGGATAAGGTAGAACTGATGGATAGATTTTGAAGCTGGGTTGCACAGTCCAACAGAGGCTGATTAAATATCACAGATTGCTGTAATATTATTAGGATGTGACATTACACTTGTGAATATAGACTCTGGGAATAGGTGATTTAGACATTGGAAACACCACAAGCTGAATACAGAATGAATGCAAGACTGTGCATTCCCTCTTAACTGTGATGCTGACAGAACTCACATTACCTCTGAAATCCTGATTGACAGCAAATATTCCCCTTTGGGTTGATCCACGCTGTTCTTAATATGATTAAGGTTGCAGGGATTGTCTCCTACACTTGTCAGAGATTAGTAAAAGGAACTGACCTTTCCTGGATGGTTTCTTTCTCTCTCAAATATACATGGAAGGTTAACTAGATAGGGAAATCCTCAGAATTTGAAATACGTAAATAAATTGTGTAATATTTATAGCAGGAACAAATGGAATGTCCAAGAAAGCTTCATCCCCTGAATCTGATTTTCCTGCACTGCAAGTACATTGCCTTATGTCCTCTTTGACATCCAAATACACGTGGCAAATGCACAGAGTTAGAAAACTCCTGCACACTGCAAATGATGAACTGAAAATTCTGTCTGGCTTTGTTTGGTTTGTCTTGACTGTGCTCAAGTGGTCTTATCAAAGGTTTATAACATGCTAGCAAGCTTTTAACAACAAGTGGTGGTAAAGCTTGTGCTGTTTTTGACAAATGGTCTGAGGCCATTCCTGAATGTAACATCTCTTTGGAGATGAGTGCAACCAGTGATGGCAGGAATAAAATAACAAAGGCTCCTTTAGAAACACACACATGCACACACACCTGATATTTTGCACACAACACGAAGATATAATGTGAAAAATGCACTTCTCTGAGATGGAAAGAAAAATAAATAAATAAATAAATCCGTATTATCACGTCCTCATGTTTAAGACAGCTAAACATTGGACTTCTATTTTCAGATACTGCTTTGTATTGGACTGTTTCATGTGTTTCTGTAGCTGTACTTTCTTCCTGAAAGGATTGCTAGCACTTATGAATTTACCAGAAATCCTGCACTAAAAGCCAGTAAAGATTTTTCTCACGTGAAAGAAAAAAGGTTAGGATGTAATCCCCAACTAACTACTCTTTTGGATATAACTATAGCTTTGACCATTCTGGTAATTAACATTAAGAAATTTTAGAAGTTCTTCGTTATAATCCTATTCTGCTACCTCTTCTTTGCAAATCAATGCTATTGCTCTCTATGGAATTGATAGAGTTACTTGATTACTATCCTACTTTTATTCCTGTTATTATCCATGTGAGAAGCTTAAAAAAGGAAAAGATACCTGATCTCATATGATACAGGAGACATTTCATCAAAAAGACTGAAGGAACCAGAATATTTCTTAAAGTTTAAGGTGCCCTTAGTGAACTGGGCTTAAAGACCTGGAGAGGACCTTAAATGTGAATCACCATTTGAAAATCAAGTGTTTATTCACATACAATGTTAAAGTGACTTAAGCAGTTTAAAGATCTTTCCTTCCCTTGCTGATTTAAGCTCTGCTCTGGAAAAATATTCTGAGGATGACAGGGACTGGCCAACAGATAGCAGAAAGTAAAATATCCCAAGTAAATGTTCTTTGCTTCTGGGATTGTATTTCGGATTTTCGTTGTGTTCAAAAGATTTGATAATGATTTGTCCAGAAATCTTTCAGGGCTACATCTTCAGAAAGCCAGTGGCAATAGCATAGCTGTCTCTAATGCAGCATTTTGAAAATTCTTCTCTAAATAAACAGCATTTGTTATATTCTTCGAAGAGGAGGTAAACTGTACAAAAAGAATGCATTTAAAAAGTTTGTTTTATGAAAAAAAGAAGTAGTTATCTTGTGTTCTGTATTAACCTGAAAGGCTTTTAAAATTTTTATTGTAGCTCTCCTCTCCCCCCTGTAAGCGTGTACAGCTTAGATATTCACTATCAGATTATTTTAAAACATGAAAGACATGTTAAAAACATATTTTCAAATGAAGTACTGGAGAAAATATCTACAAAACACCAATTTTCTTGTGATGTTGTTTTTTTTCTTTTACACCTATTAGAAAGTAATTGCTATTCTAAAAGTCTATTTTACAAAACTATTACTATGATCATAGATTTCAGCATCATAAAACAATCCTATTTTTTAACCATAATAATATAAACAGTCAAAATGGGTAATAATGGTGATGACACACTTTAGAAGATTTTACTGATCCAACATTGTTTGGTGCTTGTATGCTGAGAAGATATAATTTATAATTCTATGTCCTCTCTGAATTATTAATATATTAATTATGACAAATAACTGGCTTTGCCGAGAACTGCATAGATAAATAACTGATAAATTTCCAAGGGGAAATAATACATTTATTATTCATGAACAGTGGGGGTTTAAGACATTAAAGCAATGCTACTATAAAACAAAATATATATGGAGAAATTTGGTGCTCAACTGCGATAAGAAATAATGATTAAGAAAAAATAAAACTGTCAAATCTCTTGCTCTTCATGAGGGTTAAGATAAATGTAGTAAAGAAAAAAACACCCAATGAGTTTGTCCAATTAACACTGACAGTGATTAATTTTTTTCTTCCCAGAGAACAGCTATAAATATGATTTCCAAGTGCCATAACATCCTGAGTTCTGGGAAAGAAATCAATGGGAAAACAAAGTGAATAATGAAAATTGAGACATTCTTTTTACGATATTTTTCTCTAAGTTCCCAAATTAACCTGGATCCTGTCAAGGATTCAGGTAAAAACCAGCCAGTTTATCTCACTTTTCCTCTGTCTCTCATCCCCACCTATGTTACTTTGGAAGAATACAGTAAACTTAATAATATCACTAGAGTTTGGACAAGCTATTTTAATCTCCAGTCATAAAAGCACACTTGCATCTTGTAGGATATTTTTTTTAAGATTAACATTTCTCAGTTAATAACAATTCAGTATCACTGTAATACAGGTGTTCCAGCACCAAAAAAAACTCAAAAAACCCTCAAACATGGGGCAATCAATAATACAGACACAAAATACAGTGTAAAAGATAAAATCTGATTTTGTAAAGGTGCCTTCTTTACCTTTGACAAGCCATTTCTTCAAGCAACCGTTTTCTTTTGAATTCTTATTGCTGCATACATATATTTTCTTATCTTTTCTTATTTCCCCCTGAATTTATCAGAGAATATCTGATAAAGTTCTGATCTCCACAAGATCAGAACTCCCTGATCCACCAGAGTGGTTCAGTCTCACGGAACTACTACTCCAAAGTCTCATGGAACTACTTTTACCCTCTTGAATTGTTCCCATCTCAACAAAACTATTTCTCAACATTCCAGTTTAAATAGCAGGTTTTGTATATCTATAGCTGACAGAAAACCTGCAGGTATTGCTTGCAGGCTTAAATTTATAATGGAATTTAACAAAATAAATTTTCTAACCTGCATATATACCCACTATTAGGAGTTGCTGCCCTCTCTCCTAGATCCTTTCCACTCTCCCATCCATTCTTTTTCTCTGCTCTAAATGGGTTCACCAACATCAGCTTCTCCTTCTTTCCCTCCCTGCAGGCTCTATTGTGTTATAGTGTGTACCTGGGGTTCCCTTCACTTTGTTCACTCACCTTTTTTTCATTTATTCTTTCATACTTCCTTCAATTCCCCATGTTCCCATTCTTCTTTCCTGTCTTTTCTTACCACGTGCAAATAGTCATTTAACACACAGTGGTTTACAAAACATTGTCTGAACACAACAATTTCTATCATCTTAAGAGCTTCTTTAGGCAGCTGAATGCTCTTGTAAGACCTTATTTTTATGTATTTTGAGTAGATGTCTTATGTTCTGTTTCCTACACCAGCCTGAAGAAAGACTTTTTCTGTTGTTTAACCTGCAAAGTTTTTTTTAACTGCAGTTAAAGTGTAGCTCTTCATTTTCCTAAATGTGGGGGAGATACATATCTAGGTAGGGGGAAAAAAAACAAACCCACAGCTTGATGATAAAGACAAAACACACATCCATGCAAAACCACATTTTACCTCTCCAACTTACCAGCAGAAAATACGATACTAAATCAGACCTCAAGCTTGAGCTGACTAACTTCTTGCACAATAAAATTATAGAGACTGAGGGTAGGACAGGAAATTAAATTAAATTAAATCCTATATTTTCTTTTTTATTTTTTTTTTTTTGTGCATGAAGATTCACTGTAATTCTGATGAAAACCCTGGGTCCTGACTTTAAAACAGCACCTGGGAGTGTGTTCTCACAGTGTCTTGGGCTAACAGAGTTGTCTGCCAGAAGGTTTCAGCCACGAAGGTGGATGAATAATTCATTTTTGTTCATGCGGTCGAACAATTCGGTCTTTTTCTGTTCATGAACTTTTCATGCAGTTGTTGCACTCTTTAGGCAGAACCACTCATGCACTTCCTCATCCTGGTGTAGCCCTTCAGTGAGGAATGCCTGGGCTTGGAGATCTGCTCATTAATTGTGCAGCTCCAGTGACATCGTTGCTCTCCTGTGATTTATGTAACTCACCAGTGCTACGTAAGGTTTAAATTTCCAAATCAAATAAAGAAAACAGAAACTTGCTTTTGGCCAAAGTACAGCTATTCAAGCTTAAAATTGAATTTAATCAGCATTCACATCAATAAGTGCTGAAACTTCAGTGGAAATTAAACACTGAGAAGTTGGTTCCCTAAGGAAACCAAGTCCTGCCTATTCTTCAGCTGTAGCCTTGGAAATCTGCTTTTCCATGGGAGTGTTTTTTTTTTCCTCAAGGAAACATGAAGCCAAGACTTTTGAGAAGGTAAAAAAAGGTTATTTTAATGTACAATTTTTTTCAGTCTCTCTGCACAAACTTTAGAGGAAAGAAAAGTGTGGCGTTTTTTCTCCCTTCTCTTTTCTACATTTCAATTTATCATTCCTCTTTTTTTTTCTGCTGTGTTATGGCTATCAAACAAAAACTGATATACTTCACAGCAGGCTTATCATGCTGTCCTAAATCAACAAGTTTCTACCCTTCATCATTTCATTCAATGTGTTTTTATTTTCATTTTTACATAACAAACCTTGTCTTTCTGCAATTTTGACAATATCTGAGACATCATTGACATTTCAATCCATCACAAAAGCTCGGTTTAAATAAAGATATTAATACTGTTTATACTGAGAACTTGGCTCTGTTTTTCTAAACCAGGAGAGGAGAATATATTGTCCTTAACACTCAGCTCCAGGATACCATTTTACACCTCCATTCTCCAAAGCAGGAAACTTCCTCCTTCAGTATCTCCTTCTTCATTTTTGGCACGTTTATTTTAGTGTAACAGGTATCTTTCAGTATCAGCAATTATATGGCATTTTCTTCTGTATTCTGTATCCTCAGATCACCCTGATGCATCTGACACCTCATATCACCTAAGCAAACTGTAAATTTTGCCCATTACACAAAAAATACTAGGATTTGTCATTTTAAAGGCAGATGCTGTGTGCCTTGGCTTTCATTTTTCTAAACTAAAATTAATTTCTAAATTAATGAAGACAATTTAAAGCTACTTTGCCACACAAGTAGTGCTTTTAATCAGCAGTCTGGATTATAATCCATAAAGAAAAGTTTTATTTATGTAATAAAGAATATACTCCCCTTCGTATTTGGTTGGCTCTATATTTGGTTGAGACTATAGAACTTTATGAAGTTGTTTTAGAGGTTTTATTCAAATAGCCGTATAATCCTGCTGGCTTAAGAAAACTCAGAAGTACTTTTAAATAATTCTCCCTACATGAAATTCTAAAATGTAATATTAACATTATATATACTTTGAGGTAATAAACACACAACAGGTATTAGCTGCTATTCATCCTCAGTTTCAAAAACAAGTCTGAGGATTTTAAATATAAAATAAACACACTATCAATATCAACTAATAGGAAATTTTGCATAAATTCTAGTGTCAAAACAGAACAAAAGAGAACTAGAACAACCATGACTAGGTAATAAGAGTGTAACTATCACTTTCCATTAATAACACTCCATAACCTTTGGGAAAATTAATTGCATTTATTCAAGGAGAACTTAGGGCAGACTACTCTGAAGTAAAGGAAAATAATAAAGGGAAGGGAGGAAGATGTTAGTTAGGATTGCAAAATGCTTTATGAGCATTAATTATTAATTATTCTTTTAAAAAAGCTATTTTTCCTCCATCAATGTATTTTCTCACGTGGGATATGGAATATTATTACCAACTTATCTCTTAGTTTATCAGAAACAAATGTAAATAATTGATGGGAAATTGCATAATATGTTACCACATAAAATACTTTATTTTCTCCTTAAAGTTTTTACACTCAGCCACTGCAAGGGCTAAATGACAACTAACAGCATGAAAGCTCTAAATTGACATTGTGTCCCACATTATGGTTTGTTTTTTTTTTCTTTTTAGATTGTTTTGGGGGAATTTTTTTCCCCTTTGAGAGCAGATGAGCGGGGAAGGTTATTTCTAACATCCCAAAAATCTTATTTCTGAGAGCTTGTACACAATTTATTACACATGACACGTTCACAAACCTCCCAAACTTGATGGAAATCTCACTTTAAACACCTTATTGCTGTTCTTCACTTTCTCCCACAAAGGCTGAAGGAAAATGCCAGCACAGACAGCAGGATTAAAATCAGTAGTGATATTTAAAGTTAGCCTACCTACCTTAATTTATTGATTGAGTTTAGTTTAGAGATAATGAGCTGGAGGTTTCTATGTTGCAAAAATAAAGGCCAATTAGAGCTGCCTTCTTTTTGAACTGATTCTACATTTCAATGGGCACATGAAACTTCCATTAACAATAATGGGAGTTTTGTGCAGGCACTGCAGAGAAAATAAAGGAAGCCCTGTAGAGTTTTTTCCCTCATAAACAGCATGAAACAAACGGAGAATGATAATAATCTCAAAGAAGTCATGCAAATAGAAGTATCTTGAACGAGAACAAAATCTAGGAGAGTGGTCCTGGGGCACAGGGAGTAAAATTAAAGAGTGAAAAATGCACAGAGATAAACAAGACAACAAAGAAAGTCGGCTCAGAAAACAGTAATGCAGTTGGTCCAGGCTACTCTGAGACTGAATATCTGTGAAATAAATAAAGCAGAGATGTTTTAAGACCAATTTAAAGAAAATATGGAAATAAAATGCTCGTCAGCGTGCTAAAAATCAGTAACTTTTGAAACACCTGGGGATACGCTGAAAAAGCCAGTACATCTGCAGAGTGCAGATATGAATAATTTTTTAAAAAAGGACTCACTGTACTGTTTATAGTGTTATTTTATTTACCAGGTTGTTGAGATTTAATGGGCTTCCATCCTACAGATCTTAAGGTAGGCCAGTCAGCCATCTAGCTGACTTTTAATCTGTTTAATCTTAAAGCAAATCAAGCAGTAACTAGCTGCACTCTAGCTTGTAGATCAAATGGATAAAAATTAGTGATCATATTCCACGTCATGTTCCATTTTTGTATTCAATTCTCTCTGCTTATGTTGCAGGAAATAATCAACTTGAGAAAAAGGCCATTTCCTATATTTATCTTTGAGTATGAAAGAATCATTGGGCCTAGGCAGACTACCATGATGGTGTACTTGCAAATAAGGCTCATTGAGCAGGGATGAATCCAGTAAAAAAACATTGAGGTAAAGACTTCAAGGATAGGATGAATATGTTATCTCAGCTCTTGTTAGCACAAGTAAGTGGAGAAAAATAACATACTTGCAGAAATAACTTTTTGAGACGTCTATTTTATCATGGGAACTCAGCATCCACAGGGATTATGGAGAGTGGCTCTGATCATACCGTTGGAAAGTCATACATTAAAAATATAATTTAACTGCATTTTGCTTTCGCTTTTCTTAAATGAAAGCAAATAGTTCTGCTGTTAATCACTGCAAAAAATGTATAATGTACTACATTCTCATTTTCTTTTAACAGTTTTTCTTGAATTACTTGAATTATTTATCAGGAAAAATATTATAACCTAAATGCCAGTTCTCAGAGCCCCAAGTTAAATGGTTAATTTATATAGTGTGTTCATATCTTTGGTATATATTTCTTTAATGACTTTATGTTTTGATCTATTTTCTCATGCTTTTTAAGTTCTCATGCTTTTTAAATTTCTCAGAGCCCTAAATTAAATGGTTAATTAATATAGTGTGTTTACCTCTCTGGTATTTATTTCTATAATGACTTTCTGTTTTGATCTATTTTCTCATGCTTTTTAAATTCAAGAGTTTTATGGCTAAAATATCAATAGTAAATTATTTGCCCTTCATATGGTCTTGTAGGAGTCTTTTTTGTTTTTCCTCTTTTTTATTTTTTTGGTTATGATCCTGTACAACAGAACTGACTTGCATTTAGTGCAACCAAAAATTAAAATTAAAATTAAAATGTTGGGGATGTGGGAGGGTTTTGGGGTTTGGTTTTTGATTTTTTTTTTCCTGAAAACCTGAAAACTCTTCCCCTGAACCCCATGCATGCATAAGTACATATTCAAAATGTATACCTTGGACATATTGCATATACATGTACTTGCACAGGGTACCTTTGTGTGTCTGTGTCCTTCATGGTATGTTGTTTGGAATTTGATGGTTCATGTTTTATTATTATGAGACATGAATCCAACAGTGAATTAGTGCAAGTATCCATTCCTAGACACACACTTTAATATTAGTTTCATATATATATATATATGTCCTAGGTTTAGAATACACTGAGCTGGAAAGAGGAAGAAAATAAAAAGCCAGAACTCTACCTTGGCAATATTTCATACTCTAAACCTGATATTTGATTCTAAAATGCTCCATACTTCTGACACAAATTTTGTAATTACCCTTTAGAGCTCCAAAGCAAGAAACCTTCTTCCATTTTCACAGAAAATAGTAAATGCACTCAAAAAGGTACTGCAAAGTTTATTAAACTTCTTTAATTGTGTTTTCAAAGATTGTGTGTAAGATCAAGGCTGACATTTACATCCAGCTCAGTTGCCATGCAAAACCCCATGATGCTGGGTTGGAAAAGTGAGCATATACAGAAAGAAAAAGAGGAAAAAAACCCAACCCAACCCAAACCAACCAAAACAACAACAGCACAAAAAGAAAACAAAAAAGACAGCTTTAGAAATAATATGAAAAAACATTTCCTTTTAAAAACATGCCAAATAATTAGCAGGAGAATTACCAGAGATGTGTCGAGGAAATAGAGGTTTGAGCACTAATTAATGAAAAAGTTGTGTCATCTGTAACCAATGAGTGCTGATGCCTTTGTTTGTAGTGTAAAACCAGCCTTTTGGGGGTTGCCACCCATCTCCCCTCCTTGCACAAGCTGCAAAAAAAATAGGAATACCTCTGCTTGATGTGAGTTGACCCTGCACACTGGGTAATGAGTCTGTGTTCAGAACAACATTAAGTGTGTTTGATTCCCTTCTGGTGACTCATCTGGTGTGAGATCAGGATCTTCTGAGTCAAGGTTATACTAAATAACTGTATTACACCCATTGGCTCTGTCACCAAGCAAGGAAAACTGGATTTCCTGAACTGGGTAGTTCAAAACACAGATTTTTTTTATCCCCTAAAGGAGAACATGTACATATATGGTTTAATATTTATGAATGTAGAGTTGAATAATTCCATTAGATGATTTTTTTCTTCTTAGATTTCCTATGGCATAAAGTTCAACGCGTTCACTTGGAGACCTGATATAATAATAAATATCTGTATAAAATTTATAAATATATGAGCTAATCCTAGGTTATAACTTGAGGTTAGACTAGTTCTGACCATCTTAATTAGTTGCTGTAAAAACTTCAGGCACCTTCTGGTGGTATTGTGGGGTGGGAAGGTGTCTAGGCAACTGCTATATGTGCTGACTCAGAAGTCATGTCCATAGATATTGTTTCTGGGATTCAAAGAACTTTTTGCCCCCAAAAATAGACGATCACTTACAATATGGCCTTCTGTGAAAAGAAAAAACAAAAAAGATAAACTAAAACAAAAGGTAAAAGGAGAATAAAAAGGTTAAACTGGTTAACAAGGGATTCGTTAAGTTCTGATAAGAACTAGAGCTTAAATGAATATCTTTTTCTAGAATTAGTCTAAAAATAATGATTAACATAAGTTTCACAGTTCTAAGTAATACCTTAATTTATTCCAAGAGACTCTTCACAGATGAAAGCTTTACTTGTCTGGATAAGAACAAAGAAATAGACTGACATTATTTATCCAACACTCTTTTTTTTAGTGGTGTGAAAGTAACTACACTGAAGACATGAGAGAGAAGTGAAACTAGTTATAATTTAAAAGATATGAAGTATGTAACAAAACGTGATATCAAGATAGTAAGTCCAATGTAAATTTTTAACACCTAATTTGTATATCCATGATAACAATATTCTTTTTTAAACCTGAAATCTAATATAGAAAAAAAACCAGGATGAAAGAAAAATAGGAGGTTGCGGTCCTGTAGCTATTGTACCAATGCTCTTGGTTTCAAAGTTTAAAATATTCTTTGGCCTTAAAGCAAAGCCATCAAAAAACTTACATATCTAAAAATAAAATAGCTTCCCAACTTGATAAAAAATTAACACAGAAGGAAGAATAAAAAGCCATAAGTTCCATTGGTCAAAGCTAAAGTAATTTTGTAGATCTTAACATTTAATGCTATGAAATGATCAGTTTTTCTCTTTTTCATGCTGAAGAGGTACCTCAGCTTTGCAACTGATATAAGATATGACATAAACAGAAAACCTGCCATCCATGCTCTTTGTTCCTTCTAGAGACTTCTGCAAGCAGAAAAAAGTACTATTAAAGGAGAAATGTTTATATAATATTTTTTTTTAATATTTCCCGTTTTCTCCTAGAGAGTTTTATAATTTTCATTACAAAGAGATATGCTAATTCTAATTATTATTTATAGGAGCCTGTCTCAATAACACAGAGCTAAATTATTGGGGTACAGCACATTTGATCAATCTGTGGTTATATCACTTTCTCGTGTACATTTTTGTTCGGGAGAAAGACAAACAAAGACACAGGGGACTGCTCCAAACTTCATTTTCTTTCTCACCCTTCCTACGCCACAGAATGTGAGAATTTTTCCCAAACTACATCAAAGGTGGACATTTTAAAGATGGGGCTTAGAAGACCACATCTAAGCCATGGTACTCAGACACATCCTTCAGGTACTGTGTTTCTTAGATATTTGGTTGGCTTTTTTTGCCTTAAATTCACAACCCCATAGGCTCAGCCTACTCACATCTTCAGGATACACCTGCTTGCTTCAGACTATCACCTTGCTTTCTGCAGAATGCACGAAAAGGAAAGAAATTTATTCACCTCAGTTAAAAATTTTGGTTTCCGTACACCACTTTTTAAGCATAATCTACAAATATGGGGATATAAAGTCACAATCATAACTTTAGAAATGGTCACGTGTGGTGGTTTGAGCACAGCTGGGTGTCAGGTACCCACCAAAGCCACTCTTTCACTCCTTTCACTCCTTTCCACAGCTGGACAGGGGAAGAAAATGTAATAAAAAGGCTCATGAGTTGAGATAAGGGCAAGGAGAGATCATTCACCAATTATCATCACAGGCAAAACAAACTTCACTTGGGGGTATTAACTGGTTTTTTTTGCCAGTCTAATTATCTAGCTTGGAAAAGATCTGAAGGATCAGAGTCCAGACATTAACCAAGCACTGCCAAGTCTACCACTAACCATGTTTACAAGCTTTTAAATACCTCCAGGAATGGTGACTCCACCACTTTCCTGGACAACCTGTTCCAGTGCCTGATTACCTTTCCAGTGAAGCAATTTTTTCTAATATCCAATCTAAACCTCCTCCCTGGAGTAACTTGAGACCATTTCTGTCTGCTTGTCTTGTGGCTTGTCACCTGAGAGAAGAGACTGACTCCCAGCTTGTCACAAATTCCTCTCAGGTAGATGTAGAGAGCAACAAAAGTCTCCCCTTTGCCTTCTTTTCTCAAGGCTGAACAACAAAGCTTCCTCAGCAACTCCTCACACACTTCAGGGCTTCACTGTCTTTCTGGTAGTGAGGGATCCAAAGGGGGCACGGGTCACACCCATCATGTATTCCTGATCTTTCAAGCCAAGCAGGATGGACCACAGGAAATGGAGAGATTGACTGTCTTTCATTTTTAAGTGAGAGTCTTTTACCCCTGCCCCCAGCAACTGGTGTGAGGTGGTGTGGAACGACTTCCCAGCCACACTCACAGGCTCCCTCTCTCCTCCCAGCCACTGCAAAAATTAACTTTGTCCTGGATGGATCTATGGATGGGTCTGGGACAGTTCCCTCCACTTTTTTATTTGTTTGTCTCACAAAGTTTATTACACAATCTTATTTTCCTAGTGTACTCTGTCTGCAACATCTGAAAAGATAAAGCAGCCTAACTTTGCCAGACTTCTCTTGCATTTCAGTTCCACTCTGAGACGAATTTTAGTTTGGAGTCAGGCCTAATATTTAAGACTCTAATATGTCTAGTTTAATTAAGACCTTGTTGAGGTTAATTCCTTAATATCTCTTCAATATATCTCTACTTTGTTCCTGTGTTAAAGGGGAAAACCAGTCAACAGGTGATGTGAGAAAGGTTTTTGCCATTAACAGAACCCCAAAGGCTCCATCAAAGAGAAGCTCAAAACAGAATAGAGTATAGAAGGAGATGTAGAGTCAACAAGTATGTCACCTCTGAAGCACAAACTGAAAGCAACTTGAGGAATAAAGAAGAAATTACAGCTACAACTATAACTTGTGTACAGGACCTTGAGCTGATAATTCAGAAAATTGGATTCGGAGTCTTGTTTGATTGGTTTAGATTTTTTTTTGCTCTGACAGCAGTTTATTCATGGAAATCCACTAGGAATTAATTGGTTTGGATTCATGTGTGTTTATGTAAAAAGATATTTACTTCTTTATTTAGTAATAGAAATCTAAAATAAAATCAATATCCTTATCAAGAATTAAAGACCGGCTTATTCAGCTAGTGTAAATCAGAGCAGTATGAAAATAATTTTAAAATATTGTATATTTTTGTGTTTCTGAAGTCCAAAAGTATTTCTTGAGTGATTTAATGTCCCCACTGCAAGAAAAATAAATACATTTTAAGAGGTAGTCCTCAGAGCAAGGCAAAGATGAAGGTGGATTTACTGTCTCATGTGCTGAGCAGAGGCCGTTTTGCTTTGTTTCTGCCATAATTCCTGAGGAATGGGAAGAAGTTAAATCTTAGGTATACATCTGTCACAAAATTAATATTTTCCTAAAATCATAAGCTATCCTGCAGGGTGAGAAGACAGCAGACTAACTTGTATTTATGTATCTGACCACATCCAAGCACCCATATTTCATGCTGAACTTGGGTTTCCCCGAGAACAAGAACAGGCAAAAACTGGAGCACCAGAGAAATGTTTTAGAGCATCCCAAGTTGTATTTATCAAAAGGACCTTGAAGTAGGGGAATAAGTGACAAATAATGAAACAAGACAATATCCTTGCAATAAAAAAACCCTATTTAAATTATATATAACTCGATTTGAAACATCCTGACAAGGTAATATTCAGTGTTTCTCTGGGAACCCAGCAATGTACTGGGTCCCAGAAATATATTGAGTCCAATGTACTTTAACAGGGTTAAAAGGGTGTAGCATTTTTTGCATAATTTTTCTAGTATACCAGTGACAAATTAGGAGTGTTGATTTCTCAGCAGAAAGAAAAGTATTTCCCGAAAGCTGGTGAATAAAGTACAGGAAGCTTTTTCTAATCATTTTCAAATACCACAAACCAGGAAAGCAGAAATGTGTGGTAAGTTACTTTGAAGAAAGAATTATCTATTTCAGCCATCATATTTTCCTTACAGAACTAAGAAGTGACAGGATATGTTCAAGTGTTTCTTAAAACAAGCTCTGGTCAAGGAATTTGGACCAAATTATTTTCCAATTGTTTAACTTTTGGAATTGCTGTAATTGTCACACCGATGTTCTGTAATCAACATTTATTAGCATGGCATCAGTCATATAAAATCTGCTATCTCTTCTATAGAAACGTTTAAGCCTTTTTTTAAACTTGGTTCAAATGCTCTTTTTCTGAAGATTTTCATTGAATATTTTTATGGTTCCTTTTTCAAAAATTCTTTTTTCAAATGAGTTCGTAGAAATTTCCCCACAAGACCTCTACTATAAAGATGACCTTTGTTTAATCTATTAAAATCTACAACAAAAAGAGTTGAGGGTTAAACTCATGGTATTTGTCTTCTACTACCATGCACTAAATTTCATCATGGTAAAATGAAGAACATGAAGGGTAAAAAATAAATAAATGAATAAAAAATAAAACTAAGCCCTATGAGTTGCATCTGGTTCATTCCAACACATCTACTTGGGTTTTGATGTGGCTTTTTTTCTTTTTATTATTTTTTAATATGTATTTTTGTGATGTTACTCAGTAGGTAATTAAATCAGGATTTCCTGAAAGGTAAAAGGACTGTAAGGAGAAAAGGAAGGCTGTATTCAGTTCATGTAGAACCATAATTTGATATGCAGCATCCACAGTATAGAATTCCTCTTTCTAACATCAGAATATCACTGAAAATGAACTAAATCCAAGGATTGTTTATTTTCCTAACATATTGCTGTTGACTCCAACACTTTCATGAGTTCACTGCCATAATCGTCAGCTACTGAGACTTTACTCAACCACTTTATACTGCTTCCACTTATCTCACTTGAAATATGAGATATCAGGTAAATTTAACTTAGTTTTAAATAGCTTTCTTAGGGTTGTTATGGCTCAGTTGAATGAACAGTCAATCTCAATTACACTTTTAATGTACTGAATCACAGACGCATTCATGGGATGTGAACCCTTATATATCTTCAACAAACACAGAGGTGAGAACTGGGATAATCAGCTCCAGTATAAATAGATATCTACTGCCCTGAACACAGAAGTTATTTCCTCTAACTGATTTCTGAAAGTGCTTTATGCTCATGTTGATTTCAAAAAAAACTTGGTGCTAAATTGTCCACCAAACATTTCCACGGATATTCATATATGGTAATGTTTTGGGGGTTTATTGCATTGATTAGAAATTGTAAGAAAGCCCATATACAAGAAAACAACTGTCTGGTGGTGTTTATTATTTCCATCTATCTTTTTTTTTTCCTGTCACAGTAAGTCCTTCTGTGCCTCCTTTTATCAGGGCAATGAACAGAAATAACACAGCTTGACTTGCCATTGTGCCTGATATCAGCTGTCATATTCCACAGACTTGGCTTATATTGAGTAATATTTCTCTTTCCTTCCTTTTCTTATTATGGACTTCCTTTATTGGCCTTTTCTGCCTCATGCTAAAGTAGAAGACTCTTCACAGCACGACCTTATGCTTATAACTGGCTTTGTTCCAAAAACATTTGGCAAACACAGGCAAGTTACTCTCATTCCTTCACACTCACAGAAATCAGAAGAACTGCAGGATATGCTGCCTTAAAAAGGTGGTGAAAAAACCCCAGACAGTTGCAGATAAATAAATGCCAACTACAAATGCCTCAACACTTGATATGAGAACAAACTCAGACATGAATTTGCCATACGGGATGTATAAAATATAAGTATTATTTTGCCTTTTTCCATCACTGGGACCAGTTAAGGCTGTGGCTGCAGCTTATACAGATGTGCAGTTCCACCTTCAAATCATAGATTTATCCAAACCAAGTTTGTCTACACTTTTTTCTGTGGGTTCAAACAAAAGGACACCACGGCACATACCTGTCAATGAAAACAAGCCCTGACAGTTTGAAAGCTACTCATCATTCATTTCGGGGGGCATTTTTTGTCTTGTTCATCAAATTAAATGTGAGATATAACATAGCAAATACTAATATATTTGCTGACATTCCATGTCTGTGCTGCATAAATGAAATAGTTTATGGAGAGCTGTGAAAATTAAATCTTCTCTACCTCAGGCTTCATCAATGATTGAAATAATTAACTCTACAAAGCAAGAAAAGCAAATAATAAAGAAATATTTTCTCCCTTCAACATTGTGTCTTCATACAGCTATATACAAGTTATAACCAACAACAATTGCCATGTCAATAAAAAGAGTAAGTGCCATTGCATTAGATATTGCTATTTAAACAGTAATTCATGGAAGTATTTCATCGTATGCATATCACAGCAAGCATATGTGTATATACATATATATCTGTTTATGTATACAAACAAACACAAAAATATTATGCTGGCCTTACTCACTCTTCCCTCCTTGCACTTCTCTTCCCATGAAAAAATATGACAATATTTTATGTCCTACCACATATAACAATAAAAAATGGGTTTAAATGCAGAAATACTGGTGCAACTTTCCTGCTTTGTCCCTGAAAGTATTGTTACATTTTCTGGATATGACTCAGCTTTACATATACCTCAAGGTGACTGGGAAGCCATCCCATTCTTCCCATTCCCATTGGCATCCAAAATCAAGGCTGCTGCACATAAAGTGTCATACAGAATATACAAGATCATCTTTTCTCTTTCTACACACTTCTCAGAAGTTATTGTCAACCAAACCACATTTGCACTACTCCTCAGTTCTCTGCATTCATCTACTGTGTATACATTATTCTTGCTTGTATTCAGAGAATTTGTGCTGAATTCTAAACCCTCACCCTGTTCAATCTCCCCATTAGAAGCACCATGTGCAGTGGTGGTTTCTGAATCCATACATTAGCCAGATTTACTTCTATATTCTTTCTACTTTTTTTCCCTTTTTCCTTTTTTTTTTCCTTTTCCTTTTTTTTTTCCCCTCCAGCAAATTACAGTTTTTAAAAACTGCTAATCCTACTTTTCTACTTGACTACTGCTCTGGCTGAAAACAGTGGATGTCAGCTTGGCATTTTTCCTTCATCACAAAATTTGTTTTCTTGCCAGTGAGGTTAAGAGCAAGGGATACAAATTACTGTGTAAAATTACTAGCTGAAGATGGCTGTCATGCAAATATTAAACCATCTATCCTA
>NW_020925659.1:208468-353265 GCF_003984885.1 Neopelma chrysocephalum | reverse complement strand
TACTAGCTGAAGATGGCTGTCATGCAAATATTAAACCATCTATCCTACTTGCATATTTGCAGATAACCCGCTAGAATCAAGAAAATTAGTTTTAAATAGTTCAATATATAAGGGAAGCAGCAAAGCATACCATGATAAAACAAGGATCCTTTGTTGACTGCTTTCCAATAGCAGTCAATGTCTTTGCATCTCATGGCCGGGCTTCGCGAATAAAGATTTGGGAAGGGCTCTACCCACGTTTGTTACAAACACGCTGGTGGCTAAAGAGGCTAATACGAGACAGACACGTCCAACTGCAAAAGGCACAGCAGAAAGACTCCTTAAATTCTGCAAGACACGATTCTTTCTGTGTTGTCTTTTCTCCTCAAGGGTGATCCTGGTGCGTTCTCAAAGGCATCAGCAGCGTTATAGATGGTGTGTCTCCAGACCTCCCGATTGGAGGCCAGAGTAGACCAGTTATGGTGATCAATATGGCCAAGGCTGAGATGTTGTTTCAGGGAGTCCTTGTATCTCCTCTTTGGGGCTCCTCTCTTGCGGCAGCCGGTGACAAGTTCACCATAAAGCAGGATCTTAGGGAGGGGGTGGTTGGTCCTTCATCCTGGAGACGTGCCCTGCCCAGCACAGCTGTGTTCTCAGCAACATGGCCTCAATACTTGTGACTGCTGCTTGTTCTAGAACAGATGTATTGGTCACATAATCTGCCCAGTGGATGTTTAGGATTGTACGGAGGCAGCGTTGATGGAGCGTTCCAGGAGTCGCAGGTGGTGGCGGTAGATGAGCCATGATTCAGATCCATATAAGAGAGCAGACAGCACTATGGCTCTGGAAACACTGATCTTTGTGCTTTTCTTCAAGTGTTTATTTTGCCAAACTCTTTTATGAAGCTTTCTAAAGGCACTGTATGCCTTTGCTAACCTGTTGTGTATCTCCCCGTCAATCTCACCATCCGAGGAGATGAGGCTGCCCAGGGAATTAAACTGCTGGACTGATTTGAGCTCTGATTGGCCAATGGTGATGTGGGGATGATGGGGGACTTCCTGAGGTGCAGGTTGATGGAGAACTTCTGTCTTCTTTAAGCTGACTTCCAGCCCAAAGAGCTCAGCAGCGTCTGCAAATCATGTACCAGTGAAAGAAAAGCAGAGAGACAGTCCTGAAGTGAAAACACGGGAAGTGTTCACGATGAGGACAGGTCCTACTACACACTATTTTAATTAGACAGGGTCTAATACACATTGCTGACAGAGGAAAGTGTATCCCTGTAGGTACAATTAGGCTCCTGGAACATTTTATGCCCAGGATCTGAGGATCTGAGCCAGTCAACACCAGAGTTGTACTTTACAAAAACACGGTAATCTAAGAACCAGCTGCTACCGCCTGGTGGGTTTTGACAGAAGTTGGAAATTAAATGGCTAGAAACTAGTTTCGTGGGTGAGGAGAAGAATTTGACTCAGCTTTCTTAGTAATTTAAAAAGAAAACTTAAGATACTGTAAAAAGAAAAGGAAAAATGGAAAGAAAAGGCAAAAAAACCCAACTTAGGAACAAGGTGAATACCAGTATCAAAAAAAAGCACCAAGACACAGGGTGGAATTAGTTTAGCTCAACATTTTTTCTGGTGTGAATGCCTTCATTCTGGGATTTTTATAATCTGTAGTTAGTGAAAATTTAGGTAATTCAGGCCCTCAGTTCTGTTTATTACATTCTTAATTTTTCACAGCAAAATTTAACATTTAACCTTGTGTGTTAAGCATCCACTATATTGTCACATACTCAAGCTTGACTGATAAGAAGCTATAAAAGGAAGAGGGAAAAGAAGTCTGTATGTTAATGAGATAGCCCTATTAACACATAGCAGCATACTGTGTTATTTTATGCTACTTATTTTAAAAGTTATATTTATTAAAAACTTCCGAATTTCAAAGCAACCAAATCTAAACAAATGTAATTAAAAATTATTTTCAGTTCCTTTTTAAAATATATATAAAGGAAACATACTTAGGAAACTAAATAATTCATTTTCTGAGTCAACATTACCGATATCTAAGAGGATAGAAAGAGATAGGAGATATATTAATATTTAATAAGGGAAAACAGTCATCCCGCATTTCAGTCCCTAGAATAATGCTACAATGAATGACTGCAAGCAAATTGTATGCAAATAGAAAATTAGTAAGGTTACAAAAAGCACAGCAAATGTGCATTAATAAGGAAAAAAATCTTGATAAACAGCTATCTTTATGACAGGTCTACTGCATTAGTTAGAGGAAATATTAGTTTTTTATATAACTAAATTGAAGAAAAAGCACAATTTAAAAAAATTCAAGAATAATATTGTCTTGAAATGCATTGTGCACACTTTAGAAAGAAAGTCTGTAACTAAAAAAAAATATTTTTGCAAGTTTGAGATCTGGCATAAAATCTGGTCAGACGAAATAATTCAGCAAAGATAAATGCTAGGACCTACATTTGGAAAGGAGTTAACAGATGCAAGAATGGAAAAAAAGCAATTCTAGATTGTAGCAGTTAATGATTCAAGTAAATGCGTAGAAGAAAAAATCTGTTGCATCCCGAGGAGACACTGCTCTATATCCTCTGCTTTAATCCTAAAAACTCTACAGTTTTCTGTAATGCAAGTGGAAAAATGACTACAGGTACAAAATTAAAGACTACTGCAATTTCAATAAAAAGGATAAAGGCTGCACTGTAAGGGTTATAAAATCTTTAATGGAAGTTTTTAAACTACAAAATAATCAACAGCAACAGGGATGATCTAAGTATACTTAATACTACTTCAGGCCAGGAATATAGATAACATGATCTATTAAGGTTTCTTTCAACTCTCCACATCTTTTATCCTAAATACACTTAATTGCAATTATAGTGAGTTCTTACTGGGCATGATTTAAGAAGGGATCTATTGCTCCTCAGAGCCTTCTGAACTAAAGAAGTGAATCTGACTGGCAGAAAAAGCCATAAACTTCCCAAAGATACAGAGAGACACAAAACTGATGTTGCAGGAGTTTTTTTCCCCCTTGGGATTTTATTATATACATTTTTTACTAACTTCTGTTATTGCATTATACTTTTTTCTTTTGAAATGGCCAGTCCACAGCATCACTGAATACAGATCTTCTGTTAACTGTACTTGGTTGGATACACTTATGAAATTTAAAGTAATGTTCATTTCTTTGTATGTTTCCTATACCATTCTTATATTAATACAGATAGAAATATATACATAAATATAAATAAATAAATAAATAAATAAATATAAATATATATAAAATGCATATGTACTCAAATGAAATTATTAAACCAATCCTATAGTTGTACTCTATTTAAATCCCTCAGAAAATCATTTAGTGTCCTTTTGAGTTTGTTTGATCCCTACTGTTCCCTGTAAGGTCTCTGAGGCCAGAAGAAATTCAGTGCATAGACAGCCTTTGCTGATTTGTCTGTTCACACCCAAACTGTCTACTGCTACTGTATAATACTATGATTACCAAATATTTTTCTTGGGGAACACACGTGGCACTCCAAAAAGTAATAGTCAAAAAACCAGCAAGACTCAATTTCTTCAACAATAAACATCATATCTTGGGGCACAAACCCTGTAATTATTCTGTGTTGAAGGGCACCTCCCAAACTTGTACTTTTTATAGGTAAATAACAGTATTCCCCCCCAAAAAAAAACCCAAACAAAAACCACCACAGTAATTTTACCTTTGAGTGTTTTATCAATACATTAGATCCTATCTTGCAATATTTTCCTTCTGATCCCTTTTCCACATAAAATCTAATTGTCCTGTGAGCACATAAGGAGTAGAATGAAACAACAAGCCAAAGTCACCCCTCTCTTACTTTAAAACAAAAAAGTTTAAAAATAGTGTAGTCCAGAAAGCACCCTCTGAAATTTTTGTTTTCTTGAGAATGCACAGTTCCAATGTTCAAAAACACACACTTAGCACCTACTCCTAATCACAGTGTACAATTCCAACAGCTAGCAAAGTATCTAGCTAGTGATCTCTGTGCCCAATTACCTCATTTGCAAACATACATGATAATTTAAAGTGCAAATTAGTCAGAGATTAGTCAGATAACATACCTAAATCAATGTATAAAATTATACAGGTGCATTTTTTAATCCAGGTTCATCTGGATTCAGCTTCTCTTCTTGAAAGCAGAATCACACTGGAGGGACTAAGTCCCACCAGTTTCATAAGACCACTGATATTTCTTTCATATAAGATATTATATGTGTTCTATAAACTATGCTATATTTAAAAAGAAATACAGCATTTGAAAATAAAGACAGTACACTGGAGACAGTCTGAATATGATTAGATCAATTATAACAGTATAATGAATGCAATAGAACCAATTTTCTTATATTAATTGGAAATAAATTGCAATGGGTGTAAAATAATGTATACTTGCTCCAGGATCATAAAGTATAAAAATGAGTTCTCTAAAAAAACCACTGTAATCCTGGTGTTAGTTTTACAAATTATACAATTGATGTTTCTTAAAATAAACAATAATTTTTAAAATAACTTAAATATTAAGGAATCAGATACAACTTGCTGTGATGCCTTGTTCAACATACACAGAGACCAGCATGAGTATGAAGACGAGTTTTCTACACTTTTAAAGCATTATTTCGTTGGTACTAACTGACCACCCATTCCAGAAATCTCCTAAAGAAAAGAGAAAATTGAAATTTTCTCGCAAAGGAATATTATTTATCTTGCAATTTTAAATGCTACATTCTTTATATTCCACCATTTCACTCAAATTTAAAATAACAGCTCGTTCCTGACTGAATTCTTACACCACACATACTCCACAGCTGCAAAGGAAACTTCTGTGTTCACACCAGCAACTGTCTAAGGCTGATTTGCAACATCAATGGTTTCAGATATTTTAGTATTTTAAAGTACATTTTATTCAGTCAAATATTAGCCTTATGCTGGCAGCTCTTGCGTGGAAAACATATAAATATAATATATATATTTATATAATAATATATAATATAATATAATAATATATAATATATATTATATATATAATATAAATATAATGTATAATATATATAAATATAATATAGAAAATATAAATTTAAGAGACCTTAATCCATACACCAATTTTGTTTAAAACTGTTGAGGGCAGAAGGTGTTGTCTTTTCATCTCTATCATCCACCTACACCATCCTATCATCAGGTCAAAAGAGATTTACTGTTAGGTCTTAGTGTGTAGATTGTCGAGTGCAAATTGAATTTGCATGCCCTTAGAAGGTGAAAGTTGGTATTTACAAAAGTCACAAATTAGATTTTAACAAGTTTACAGGTGGTAGATGTTCTCTACACATGTGAAAGTACAGTACCATTAGAGGTAAAGTGGTTATACATAAGGGAAGAGCAAAGATTGCAGATAAGCAATACATAGTTCCAAACCAAGAAAAAAATAAGAGTGTCACTCCTGTTTTGACAGTGTGTGGGTTTTTTCCAGAAAGGAAAATAAATGCACGATGAAAGCAAATACTATGAAGTTAATAGATTTGAGACAGCAGCAAAATAAATTGCAGCCCAGGTTTTTGTACTAAAATTAACTCAGTACAAAGAAGGTGTTTTCTTCCAACACCTGTGAAACAACTAACCCATTATTTTGTGCATTTAATAACACACTTTCCTGGAAGATCTGTCAAAACTAGTAGCATATGACTGAAGAACTGTAAAGTGCGTGAAAGAGGAGAAAGGTAAAGCCAAGTACAAAGCATTAGGCTAATATTAGGCTACAAGGCTTGAAACCAGCTCTGAAAGACAGAATAATTTTTTAAAAAATGAAATCAAGGAGTGAAAAAAAAAGAATAACAAAAAGAACAAAAAAAAAAAGAAAATAAAAGAGAGCAATAAATATCAGTGATAAATTAGCACTGATAGCTTTTTGTTAAAACCTATTTCCCAAATGTTGGGAATTCAGTAGGCATTCATACTGAACTTCAGTAAAGCAGCTGATATGTTATGACATGGAAAAATGGCAGTCAAATGAGAAAAAAATGAAGGACTGGTATTAACTTGATAAGTGGAACAAAACTGAACTGTCTGAATGCCATCAAGCTCAATAATATAAAAATGTGTGCAAAGTCATGTTGCCTTGCACCTATATCTAAGATTTTCTACATTTTGCAGGACGTTCAGAAAATTCACCTGCACTGATTGCAGGTGCACATTTGGTTATGATAGAACAAAATCATATTAAATGTAAAAGATAAATATTGTTTCAGAAGTCATAGGTAATATAAAATCTTGCTCATAACATACCTAAGTCAAGTCTTCAGTCCGGACACCTCTTTTCAAGAAAGAAGAAGTTCAAACTGGAGTAATTGCAAATGGAGTTTACCAGAAAGATGAAAGGAAACTCTGGGCCCAGAGAAGAGAAAAAAAAGAAATTGGTTTCTCTATTGTTGGCAGTTGTCTTGTTATAACAGATGTGGCAGAGACACAAGAACCAAGGAGAAAGTAAAGTTATTTAAACTCAACAACAAACAAATAACTGAATAAGAATTGCCCACTTAAAATTACAATTTTTATTCTAAATCAATTACAAAGTTCCCTGTAAGAGCACAAAAAAATCTGTCATTCAGAATTTCTTTGACTCTTCTGTTCCTATTAAAAGACGCTGTGTAAAATATGCTCTCTTTATAGAACATCTGACATCACTTCACCAAAAGCCTGTCACATTAATGAAAGGAGTAAAAACAGCAGAGCAACCTGAACCTGCTGAAGGAAAACAATGCAGTTACCTGAATCTTCTGAAGGAAAGTAATTTTGTCTCAACCTAAAAATTCAATTAAAAATCTAACACGGTGCCACGAAGTGCTTCTTCACCAAAGGATGAAGAAAAAATTACTAGAGCACATTCATTTTAGGCAAATGAAACAGCTGAAATTCTGAAGTTATAGTATTTTTTTTTTCTGATGGCAAAACAGCAACACTTAGACAGGTAGTCATCTTGAACAAAGGAAAATTTTTACTGTTGAAAAATTTTAATCCTACTGAATAAGTGAGTCAGGAGAAAGTTGAACAAGATTCTGTTTCTTTCATACAAATCATTATATAGCCATTATCAGCCTAACAATAAGTGTGCTGAAATATTTAAGAATTTTCTGTGTTAAGGACTCAAACTCACCAGCTGTTTTAAGTAAAAAAAATTTAAGAATTTGAAAATTATACACAAATGGAAAATGTCTGGTTTGGTCTTACTTAAATGTCACAGACAGTACAG
This sequence comes from Neopelma chrysocephalum, assembly GCF_003984885.1. Classification (NCBI taxonomy): domain Eukaryota; kingdom Metazoa; phylum Chordata; class Aves; order Passeriformes; family Pipridae; genus Neopelma; species Neopelma chrysocephalum. The sequence goes on along the minus strand of NW_020925659.1, from coordinate 345,983 downwards.
GAGATGTCCCATAGGTAAATGTTGTAGCTGTGTGTCTGTATTGTTTTTAAGCCTCTCTCATAAAATCTTCTCTTAAATGTTATTTTATTTTGGAAAATCACATTCTACTTTTGTCCACCTATATCGAATTATACTAATCCAGGTGTGATTTTGCTCTATAAAAAGGTACACACAGTAAACCTGAACCCATTTGCTGAGCAAAAGCAGCCAGAAGGAAGAATCAAAATTGTTTCATTCAGCTACAGTGATGTATAAAGTTTGAAGGGAAGTTTGTTATGCAAAAATGAAATTTTACTCCAAAGAACAAATTATTCTTAGAGGTAAACAAAGATGATGAGACCAGGCATATAAGCATTATAAAATATGCTATATATATATTTATATATATATATATTTATAACAATATATATATTTATATATCTATTTATAACAATATAAAATCCATTATATTGTTCTTCTTTTATATGAATGATTAAGCTGTTAGTACAGATAGCAGCAATAGCTTAATTATTGTAAAGAAAGTGAAAATTCCAAAGTTTAGCACACAACTAAATACATTTAGACAGACTAACATACAGAGATTATAAGGACTTGCTACCAAGAAATGTAATAATGTCTTATTTTTACCCTTATGCAAATATTCATTAGACAGCGTAAAGACCTCTATTCCACTGCAGAAATCCCAGAGGGTTTCATTAGTTCTGACAGAATAACACATATTTAAGCCAGTTTCCTTGTAAAGTTTTAATTTTTTTAAGCTCCAAGAACCACTTAGACAATTATAACTGACCCATTCTGTTCCTGCCTTTTCAAGGCTCTGTAATGACATCACGGTTATTTTTTCATATTGATTAGTACCAATTCTTTTATGAATTTCTGGTGACATCTACTTCCAGATACTCTTTTTCAAGGGTGTCAAAATATCAATACAGTATGATTGTCAATTCTGTTATCAGCTTTAAATACTAGAATAATGTTCAGTTCCTCCAGTCAGCTGTACTAGGAAAGAAGTATAATTCATATGAAAGGTATATTTAAAAAAAAGGGTTTTGATATCATCACAACTGTGCCAGAATTCCCCCCTAGAAATAAGAATTTCTGCTTCCATTAAGTCATTTTTCTTATTCATTCGATTGAAAAGACTGAAGACTGTTTTAGTCTTTCTCACCAAACAAAAAACAACCACTGGGATTGTCCATCACTGGGTGAGTTTTAGCTGCTGCCCTCCTGGATGTAAATTTTGTACATCACCTAAATATTTCCATCTATTCTTTTAAACTTAGGGTAGATATGTCAGAATCCATTTCCTTGAAGCCCATCTGAGCATTTGAAGGCTTTCCCATCCCAAACAAGATTGTGTTATGTAGACTAACACCATCTATGTAGGTTCTGGGAGCTGGGCTGGCAACAACTAGAATTCAGGTAGCAGTCACAGGTGCATTACTCTGTTTCAATTATTTCTTTATTGAATCAGTTCTAAAACTACTTCCATGTCTGCTAAACAACAAAGGTTTATAATCAAATAAATAACCAAAAATGAATGGCAGCACTGCGTTCAGTTATATACATATATGTTTTCAGGGAGATAGCTTCAAATGACTGTATATAAGCATTACTGAAAGACTTAACCATAAATATCTTTTTTTTTCTTCTTAATCTTTTTCTTTTTTTTTTTTTTTTTAGTCATTTGTTTATTTGAACTAAAAAGCTTTTAAAAAGTCCTTTACAGTACTGTGGGCTGACGCTTGCAATAAAAAATAAAAGTTTTCATGTTGAATTTATCCCCTGTAATGTGAAAAAAAAAATCAGAAATAACTCTAGGGAATTGTATGACTACTTGCAGATAGCTGTTATCAGTGCTTGCCAAATATTTTCAAAAGTTTTGCTTAATTTAGGAGTTTTCTCTGTAGTATCTTCCTGTAACAAAACAACAACAAAAAAAATTTCATTCTTTGACCATGTTATGGTTTATAACAATGGTTGTAACAATGGTTTATAGCAATATACAAGCTGCTATAAAGAAAGTGAACTCTACCCCAGTCAAAAGCAGTGCAGACTCGTCTCTTTTGTTCTTCATCATTTAACCTCATCCAAGATATTTGAGCTGAATATCCATCCGTATATTTTAGCCTTGTGATAAATACGCTATTTTTATTTTGTAGTTTCAGGAATCAGATAATTCCTGTAGTATGTACAACTGAGGCACCTTCTTCAGAGCTAATCCAGAGTTTTTACCTCTTGGCTGAGCACTACAGCAAAAAGTGTCACAGTTTCCACACAGCTGAGAGAGAAAGCTACAAGCAACAGTGGAAGACAGTCAATAATGTTACCTCCCAGCTGTGATGGAGGTACAAGATCCATCTGACAAAATCCTGTTTTCTGGCCAATACTGGGCTGTTAGAAATGAGCAAAAATCAGACAAGCCTGCAGTCTTACCAGTTCTAGGCCCTTCAAAAGATCTGCAAGAAATTTGCCTTGAGAGAAGTCTCTCTTTTCTGTTGTGCACTGTGGGACCACAAAGGTGCAATGCAAGAGAAGAATCCGTGATGATTACTTTAATTTCATTTTATTTATTTTATTTATTACATTACTTTAATGCCACAATGTGATTATCCATTTTCTCTTCGAAGTAAAGGGGAACAAAAAGCCAGGATCATTAGCATCACCCATTGTAGACAGTGTTAAACTTTTTTCCAGAGCTTAAGTAAAATGTTTAATTCAACTACTACAACTTTCCATAGCACGTTTTTTTTTGCTGTTCTTACTACTGTAGAGATTACATAGAGTTCAGCAAATACAACCTAGGACCCCAAATTTGTCAATAAAAAGCTAATTACCCAAACCCCATTTATCCTGAACAAACATGTGGCAGAAAAAGTGATACAGTATCCTATTTTTAGGATATTATCTTTACATAGGTACAAACTAAAATGGCTGAAACAAAGTAATTCTAATTCTGCTTCTCCCAACTTTTGAGTGATTTTATTTTTATATTCATTTTTGACTTTAATAATACTCTTCTCCTAACATTATGCATGGTATTTAAAGAAAAAACTAAAGTGGGCCTTAGTCTTAAAATACACTCAAGATATGACAAACTTTCTTAGCCTCCTGTATGGTAGACATGCCTGATTCTCCTGGAGTGACATGTCAGGGAAGAGAGGGAGGGATCTTCTACAAAAGCAAAAGGATGTATGTTATTAAATTTATAGCCATGATCTGGACACCCTTAACCTCCAAATTATCCTTTTTAGCCTGCAGGTTTCAGAACTGTGTCAAATAAATTTCAGTGCACACTGGAAAGTACTTTAATAGGATAGTTTTAAACTTTCTTGAGTAACAGCATATTGGCTTTGAGGGGTTTTGATACTAGTATTTGATCCACAAATGTAACAGAAAATGAAAACAATACAACAAATCAATAAATAAACTCGCACAAGAAACATTATGAACCTTAGACAAGCAATGAGATATTCAACTTTATGTATTGCCAAAGCCAGAAACAGCCAAATGCAAGTTAATTAAAAAAAAAAAAGGACAAAAAAAGAGATTTTAGGAACAAGGAAATAGCATAATGGTATTCTGTTGCATGATATGGTACAGAAGCAAAGAAGGAGGCACGAGAACAGCAAGAAATCCAGAATATAAATATAGCTTCCTGTAATCTCTCTAAAACATAAAACTTCCCATGTTAACCATAGCCTAAAGCAACTAAATTAATCTTCTGATCTTTTCAAAGTCCATGTGATTTCATCAACTCCAATACTACACTGAAGCTTTAGTTTCAACATTGGTAATTAAGAACTGAAGTGTGTTTGCTGCACATCTGAACCACAAGGCTAAGAATTAACAGCAAGACATTGGCCTTCACCTGTATTTGTGTGCTAATAAGTATGAGGCAGATCCTGATCTGTAATAACTTAGTATCTGAAAGTTTTGAAATCTGTTTTTCCCAACCTTTGCTTTCAACACAACATTTGAATCTTAACTTCTAGTAAATGTCCAGCCCACAGCTGGATAAACACATCATATGATGGGTGAGTAATTGTCTCAGGGATCAGGCACAGAGGGTGACAATGACTGGGGTGACATCAGGCTGTGACCTGTCACTACTGGGGTTCCACAGGGCTCCATCCTCATCCCTGTGCTCTCCAACATCTCCATCAGTGACCTGGATGCAGGACTGGAAGGGACACTGAGCAAGTTTGCAGATGACACAGAACTGGGATGAGCTGCTGAGCCCCTCGAGGGCAGGGAGGCCCTGCAGAGAGACCTGGACAGATCCAAGGCCTGGGAATCACCAACCATGGACAGTTCAACAAGGGAATGTGCCGGATTCTGCCCCTGGGATGGGGCAGCCCCGGATGTTTGTACAGACTGGGAATGAGAGGCTGGAGAGCAGTGCTGGGAAAGGGCCCTGGGGGTCCTGGTGGTGCCAGTTGTCCCTGAGCCAGCAGTGCCCTGGCAGCCAGGAGGGACATCCCTATCCTGGGGCATCAGAGAGGGGATTGTCCCTCCCTGCTCTGCCCTGGGGCGGCCTCACCTGCAACATTGGGGCAGTTTGGGGGGACACAATGGAAGGGAGAGATTGAGCCATTGGAGAGTGTCCAAAGGAGGGAACGAGGGTGGGGAAGGGCCTTGATTTGAAGGCGTGTGAGGAGACTGAGGGCACTTGGTGTGTTCAGCTGGAGCAGAGGAGACTGAGGGGAGACCTCACTGCAGTTCCAATGCCTGGGCAGGGGCAGAGGAGGGGCAGGGACTGAGCTCTGCTCTGGGGGGACCAGGGACAGCAGCCAGGGAATGGCTGGAGCTGTGTCAGGGCAGGCTCAGGTTGGATCTCAGGGAAAGGTTCTTCCCCCAGAGGCTGGTTGGCACTGCCCAGGCTCCCCAGGGCAGTGGGCACAGCCCCAAGGCTGCCAGAGCTCCAGGAGGGTTTGGATGATCCTCTGGGGCACAGGGGGTGACTCCTGGGGATGTTCCTGTGCAGGGTTAGGAGCTGGACCTGATGATTCTTATGGGTCCCTCCCAACCTGGCATGTTCTGTGATTCTATAATTCTTTGAGTTTATGTCAATTGAAACTCATTGTCTTCTAATGCTGCTGGATGCCTTAATTAAACATATACACAAGAACATAATTTCCAGTTTTCCTTATTCTTGTAATAGGCAATATAGTTATGAAACCTAATTATCAATTTTCAAGTGTGATCATTGCACATGTGGGATATGTTCCTTTTTCATTGCTATGTTAATTGGATGCAGATATTTTGTATAATTTGTTTTCTACCCATAAAAGATGAGTATTATGTTAATGAGAAGCCAAACGCTCATTCAGTTGAGAAAAATTCATTGCAGAGTTACAGAGAATGTTATCTTCTTTTTTTTGTTTGCTTGTTTTTTGTTTCATCCTGGGCTGCTTCTCTGTCTTGAATGTTGCTCTAACATTGTTTTCATAATAATGGTACAATCTTTTAAAAGAACACAAACCAACTGTTTTACGTGGGAAATAAAATTCCTGTAACTTGAAAATAAAGGAACGAGCTCACTCAAGTGGAGCTTTTTGATCTCTCAGAGTAAGAATGGTCATATAAATCCACTGATTTTGATAGCAGACAATAGAGGATGACAATATTGTCATCACAATTATCACTGTAAGATAGGGTTTAATTAAAAAATTTTGGGGATGGATCAAAGCCCTACTACCTGGGTAAAGGTCAGAGCCCAGAATAATACATTGCAAATTGTAATATTCTACTAAAAAGTCAAAAGCAGTCATTTTAGTTACAGAATTGTTTACTCCATGATGAAACAAAAATAAGCATTTAATTATTTAGGATCAATTAGAGACAAAAGTTCTTTCTTTAACCATTTATTTCCTTTCAGTAATGTTTAAAATCCTAAAAACAAGGCAATCAATTCTTCTCTTAACCCCACGAAAATCCAAATATGAGCCACTAATATCTTTCCTATTTGCCATAAAAATAAACAGGAAAAAGCTCCTTTGCAAGACATCAAAAGTAATTCCTCAAATTATTTCTTTCCAATCTGCAATAAAAATTCATTAAGCTTAGCTTGATTCCGAACTTTCAAAGCAATTTATTCAATAAGTTTATTTTCATTCACAAACAATTTAATTACTCCAGGTCCTGCTCCTCAAAGTTTTTGTAAGATAAATTCCTCCCTTAATTGAATTACATGCCTTCCTTTGTCTTGAAAAGCTACAAATTTGTCTCTTGCATCATTGGAGATGCTGGCCATGGTCAAAGAGCTGGATTCTGAAATGTCACTTGCTGTTCACCAGGACATTTACAAGCATCAGTCATCTTTCAGAATTAGCTCCAAACTGAGCAGTTCCTCACAGCTACTGTAGTTTCAAAGGAAAATTTGCAGAAATAATGTCTCTAGTTTGCTGTAAACAGCAAAACAAAGCTTTATTTTTCTATCTCTTATTCTACTCTGTTGGCATTGGTGATATCCAAGCACCAGCATTGCAAGTTACACTGAGATATCAGCATTAAGTACTGCAGGTGGATTAGTTTCCCCTCTCAAATGCTCCACAGAAAAATTGAATGTATTTGTAAAAGTTACAAGACCTTGTAACGCTTTGCTATTGAAGCCTGATGTTGTACGTACCCATTTCCCTGTCAAAATGAACCTTTTGCACTTTTCTGTAGATGATAAGGGGTTAAAACTATTGCTTTAATATAGCTTTAATGCCATAAAGATGACTAAAGCATACAGAAAGGCTGAAGCCTTGAACAGCACATCTACACCCTTTCCTGAAAACATCTGTGAGCCCTCAGGCTGCTGCTTCAGGACCCCACAATCAAGCACAAAAAGATGAGAGTCACTGTCTCCTCTACACAGCTGGCTGTCCTCTTGCTCAGGAATTCAAACACCTCGCTGTGAAAAACTACTGCAGAAGTGCAGGTTGAACTAAGAAATATTTGTGGAGTCTGGCATTCATCACGGAGCACGATTTTCAGGAAGTATTAACACTCCAAAAAGTAGCCTACTAATATATTTGAAAGTAGAAAACAGAAATCAGCATCATCCTTCCGTTTTAGCAAATGGACAGTGTTAGAAAAACATGAAAAATAAAGTTAATATAAGTGTAACGAAACAGAGAAGTCAAATACAATTTTACTTAACTTTTAGGCAAGGTTATAGTAAGTAAAGAATAAACACGGTTCATTTTAACCCTATAGATTCTTTCCTTCCCATTCCTTTATTGTCCATCTTTCTTTCAAACATACATGAGATAATGGTATTGTGCAATTAGGAAGGATTCAGACCTCCTTCTCTCCTTACTCTTTTAACATAGCACTGTCAATAAATGATTATCATCCTGCTGTCAAACAGTAAGGGACCTGAAAAGTAGAAACAGTAGAATCAGTAAAACTGTCCAGCTGCACACACAACCCTTGAAAAGCTCTGTCCACAATTATTTTTGTTAATGCACTTCTCTAAAAGGGTCAGAAAATTAATATACTCCCCTAAGTTATTTTCCATTTATAAACAATTAGACATCAGGTCTAACCATTGCAGGGTCAAGGAATGATGAGTCTCATGTCCATACTTCAATGATTGAAAATTCATTTCTGTGCCAAACTTTGCTCCCAGACAGGTCCAGGGGCAAGACATGTTCAGTGCTAAGCAAAGATACTTTCAGCCCTTTGTGCCACCCTTGAAGAAATATGCCTCCAAATGTTAGGGGTTTAGAGTTTCTCTGTGACTTTAAACACCTTTCTGAGTATATTGGTTAATAAGGAACTCGCCTTAAACCCATCATTTCTGAAGGTTATTCTGAAGTCATCAGAAAAGAAACTGGGTCACTAAGATAAAAAAAAAACCTTAAGAGAAATGTGATGGCTCAGATAAATTGATTGATGTATGGAGCATTATTCTAACTGAAAACACTAAAGACTGTAATGTGTTAAGAAGTCAAATTGATAACCTAGAAAAGAGATCTGCTGCAAAAAAGATTGATGGGAGTTTTCGAAGGCATGGCAATAAGAAAAATTAATTTTTATTATTTTCACTGTGTTACAATGTTTTCTAATGGAATATAACAAATCTTTCTGATGAAGTTGCACTCTCTTCCTACTCCTACTGCCTTGAATGAAATCCAAGGTTACAGGGAATAGATATTTATCACGTTGCTGAGCTTTTTACCGAAACTCTCGCGCTGATTGATGAGCTACCCAGTAATCATTTCACCCAATATTGAAATCTGGTTACTTTTTCTCCACAAATCAACAGTGTTCTGGGACAGTAAACAACAGCACTCGGCTGCTGCTTGCTGGGGCCCTGACCCAGGACAATATCAACACAGATAGTCACAGGTATGAGGGCCCAGGTAGTGTTTTCCTCATTGCTGCTGCTGAGGGAAAAGGTTGTTAAGAAGAAGGCATTGATGCTGTGTGTCACCAGTTGGTTGCAGAGCTGGTATGAGCTACAGGGTTTTGGGCTCTGTGCCCAAACCTCTTCTTGGGAGAGAGGATACCCAGCTCAGGAGGTGGGGTTTTTCCAGCAGGATCTGGCAAAATTGGTGTAAAATTGGGAATGAAGGCAGAAGGAGAATTACCAACAGCCTTCCAATGAAGTGATGGACACAGCTGACAAAGAAAGAACCTTGAGAAATTTGAAGGAAAGGGAACATAAAATCAGCAAAACTGGGCCTAGGAGGGGTGACCACCAGCATTTTCATGTAAGTAAAATGTGAAGTGGCTATCAGGTACTAGTGGCAGGAAGACTGTAATAAGGCATTATGGGAGATGTAGTTTTCCGGGCTCTCACGTGTGCTCAATGAAATATTTGATTGTCATTGGTTGAGAGATCATGTGATGTATTTGAGCGCTGTATTTAAACTGAAGTCCTTTGTAATAAAACTTAGTATGAGTCTGTTTCCTATATGCGCAAATCTACATTAACACATCTTCAAAACAGGAATAATCGCAAAGAAACAATAAATGATACAACAGAACCAAAAGAAACACACAAACAGTAATCAACATAAAACCAAAACTCCATGATTTGAATAGAAACACATAAAGGGTTTAAGTATGCATGTGTGAGGAGAGAATGAAATGGTGGCCACTGGGGTGTGAATGAGAAAGTCGAGTGGAGATATGTATGTGTGAGAACCCAATTACACTTCATGGAAAGATACTTTAAACTCTCATTCACCAACACTACTTCAAACACAACATTCACAACCTAACATTTCCCTTCCGAATAAAGATGATGCCTTTACTCAATCACACAAAAATCACCCTCAGATAAAAGGCTTTACACATCTACAAAACCTGGGTAATTTAAGGTTGCTTGGAGTATTGCACGAACCAATAAAGTTATAAACAGTTCAATAAAGGCCTTATGATGATAGGCCCTGGTTTTTATAAATTGTTATGATAAGATTGGTTATGATAAAAATGTTTAAAAAGCGTACTGTTTTACAACTTGTTAATTGTATAGAGAAGGGAGAAATGTGGCTTGAAGAACGTAATAAGGCATTATGGGAGATGTAGTTTTCCAGCTCTCACGCATGCTCAATGAAATACTTGATTGTCATTGGTTGAGAGATCATGTGACGTGTTTGAGCGCTGTATTTAAACCGAAGTCCTTTGTAATAAATACAAACACCTCAAGTTACCATTATGGGGAGAAATAAAAACACAAAACCCGAATGCAAAACAGGCTGTTTCTGGGAAATCAGCATGTTGGAGCGTCTCTGTGAACTGTCTGCACACGAATGCAGAAAGCACAGGGAATAAGTAGGAGGAATTAGAGATCTGTGTGCAGTTGCAGGGCTGAAGTCTGGCTGAGATCACAGAGCTCATAGGACAGCTCATGGGGGCTGGAGTGCTGCAATGGAGAGATTGGAGCTCTTTAGGAAATGCAGGATGGGAAGTTTGGCTTTATGCAACCACCTTCTACAGTCAGCTAAAAGTAGCCTCCTGTTCACAGGTCCTGCTCCTCCTGGGGCACTTCATCCACACTGTTGTCTGCTGCAGGAACAGCACAGAAGAACATAAGCAATCCAGAAGATTCCTGGTGAGCATCAACAAAAACTTTCTGATGGAAAAGACAGAGGATCCGACAAGGAGATGTTTTCTGCTGTGCTTAGTACTCACAAAAACAATGGTTGTGGATGTGAAAACTGGTTGCAGGCTTTAACAGGAATATTTATAAGGCTTGATCAAGAGTAACCTCTCCCAGCGAGCAGGAAATAAGATTAAAATATCAGGACAAGGAAGAACAAGTGGCTCCTAAGAAACCTCAAAGACAAAAAGAGAAGAAGGTCAAAGCAAGGACAAATAACCTGGGAGGATCACAGAGACATTACTTGAGCATGCAGAATAATGCATAGCTGGGGAAGCCAAAACCTGCCCAGAACTGATATTGGTAAGGGATGCCAAAGAAAAAAAGAATAGCTGCTCTAAATCAGTAACTGGGAATTATTATTATAACTGAATTTTATCGACTTTTTTTCACATGTGCCTCCTAGGCCAGAAACTCACCATAAAACTTATTTTTTCCTTAGTTTATCTTTACTAACACTGCATTTGTCAGCCATTACAGTGACCCAACAGACTTACATCTAAGCATAGAATGCAGCAGCAGTTCTTGCTACTACTTGATTGTAAAAGAGAAACCAGAGACCCAACCCTATTAAATCAGCATTTAGCAACTTCTGATATTTACTCTCACTGCATATTCGATGCTGACAAGCCCATTTTTCATCCCTGTGTTGAATGATTAGTATTTATGAAAATGAACATGCGAGATACACAGGTTTTTTGTACCTGACCTCATTTGTCAGGAGATGAGATCATTCAATGCAATTAGGGTGGTGACAGAGACAGATGGTAAACGATCATAGCAAAGGATTATTATGGTTTCTTTTTAGTACCAGCATACATTATACAGTCAGATGCATTAGCTTAAAATGTCTTTGGGAATTATAATAATGAAATGTCAGTTGTATGGAGTTCACCATCCTCCAGATTTTCTCATTGCCAGGAATTAATACACAGGGATGGGAGGGGAGGGCTGTGCATAACAACAGACCTTCCAAGAAAAAAGTCACAAATACTTGAAGAAAAACTTACATGTGTATACATAGAGTTATGGGACATTTTTATTGCAAACTGTGTTTGAACAATGTAACTCTTGGAAGACAAGCACAGGTAAAGATAGGAAGAAGTGTTACTAGTGCTATGCTTTCATCTCTTAGCAGTTCAGTACTTTATGTTTGTTGAAAAGTTACAAAACCGCAGAGATTTATTTTAAGATGATGAAAAATTAATATAAACGCATCTACAACATCTCATATTTTTATTTATTTACGTTGACATACTATGAGAAAAATGCTTTTGGTTTAGTATTTCCTTCTCTATGTTAAACTAAGCACATCCATGTGCTATGTTCTGAACTGTGCTGTTTAAGTCATATATTAGCTTTCAACACACACCAAGATATAGCACTGTGTGCCCTCATCAATGACACAAATGACATACCTGTAATTAATATGACAAAAATCATCTTTTTTGGGAAAGATGATCTACCATGTGAAAAAAAATATAAAAAAAAAAAAAAAAAAAAGAAAAAGTTAGGCTCTAATTTCATCCCAAAATGAGCAATACAGTCTATCAGAACTTCAGAAACCAGATCATAAAAAGGTTTTGATCAAATGAATATATATGTTACTATGGATACCTGGTTACTAAGGCTACAACCAGATCTGTAAAATAATACAAGGTCATGACAGATGTGATAACTCAGAATCACAGTAGGAATCTACAGTTCTTTGATTTGAACAAAGATTTTCCTTCTTTGACTAATAATTCAGATTTCTACTATTCTTTTTGTGGTGGTTACTTGAGCTTTAAAAAAAAGAATGAATTTGTAAGGAGGCATTTAAATGTATTATCTGACACTGCCATTTATGATAATGAATTCAACCTCTCAAGAAAACTGTACAGTCAAAAAAAAAGCATGTAATTCCTTGATAGAGTCAGACCATGAAGAAAGAATAGTGCCAAGACCAAGTAGAAGGCACAGACACAAGGAAAAAAACTTTGGTCCATTGTTTAATTTCAGCCTGAAAAATCCATTTTTCATCCTTTACTCTTAAAATTTAGAAAAATACATATTTTAAAATGCATATTTTAAGGTTTGCTAAGCACTGCACGCTGTTGTACCAAAAAATTATAGAATTGTAGAATTGTAGAAGGTCCCTTTTTTGAACTGTGGGTTCTTTATTGCAAAGATTTGATGTTCACAAATCCATAAAAACAGAGGACAGACAAGTTTTGTAATACCTCAAGAAGAAGAGGAAGGTTGTTCTCAGTTAAGAAAGTTTGACATAAGGAGGGAAAAAAAAGAAGAGTAAAAATAAAGTTAAATTGTTATTTTTAAAGGAAATGTTATCTTTTTAAAGGAAACACTTTTTTTTTAAAGGAAATCCAAAATCTTATTTTAAAAATAAGACTAGGAGTTTGGGCAGCTACCCAGAGTGTGAGGAAAATAATCCTTATTTGAAAATATTCTCGTTTGGGCTACAGCAATTCAAATTGTTCATTTTTAGAAGTCATTTGTAAAGCCTGAACCAATGCACAGTCAATTTATTAAAATGAGTTGGAATTTATTAAATGTTCTTAATCATAATTAAGCCTTAAATGACATATGGGATCAATGCAATTGGTAAGAAAACATGATAAATTGCTGCATACCACAGCTTAGATATTTAAATATTGGTAGCCCATAGTTTTATGGAACATTAAGGACTAATTACCAGGGAAAATAAGTCTAATACAGCCTTGCTAAGACATACAGAGAAAAAAATAAAAGAGCAAAACAAAAATTAAACAAATTAGCATATCCCACTGATGGAAAACAAACTGAATATTCAAATCCCTGAAAAGAAATTGCCAAGAAAAAAGTAAATTTAATAGTTAAAAAAATCCATAGTGACTAAACTTTTACGGGAATATGATGAGAATTTCAATCTGAGCTTTCACTCCTGCTCCATAGCGTGCTCAGCTCTGAAACTCAAATCAATCTCTCTTTATTTTGGACAATAAATGATTGAAGACGTGAATAAAGTTATTTAGCATTTTTTTCATAATAAGAACTCTCTGAAAAAAAAAAAATCTGTGTTTTGGAGACCAACTCTTTAAAGCCTTAAAAAGATGGAATTTTCTGGCTTAGATATCTGAGTTTCAGATATTCCAGTTCAAAAGCATTCTTTTGTTTCAAAATGCAAATTTCTACTAAATAAAGTTTCTGAAATGTCATAAATAGTTAATTTTTTTCTCTTCCTCTGAAAAATAAATGTAGATTTGGGGTGGTTTAGTTATGAGGAGGAGTGAAAGTTTCTTCTCTTGGGAAGAGATTTTGCTTTCCTGTGTGAGTCCTTTCCTAATAGCTTGATGAGACATTCAGTTTTATTTAAAATATATTATGATAAAACAGTAGAAAAGTAGTGTAATGATCCAAAACCTATGAAGTGATCAACCTTTTGATCCTTTGTATGAACACTTACAAAATTTTCAACATGCTTTCCATTCAGAAACCTGCATAGACATAATAAAATTCCACATATTTTGTAGTTTACTACACTAAAAATAGCAATTGTAACTTCTACAACACGATTGAAAAGTGATTATTTCAGAATAACACATGCAAGCAGAATGACTTTATTAACCACCATACTTCATTTCCTCTTAGGAAAAAAAATAAAGAGATTTTTCTCAGTTATGTCATTTCATAGTGCAAGGGGTTTCTCTCCAATGAGTTTTTAGTAATAATAAGTAATTTTCAGTTGATACATTCCCCCAGTTGTAAAACACAGTAAACTTCTGTTAAAACAGGCAGTATTATTAGGAAGATTCAGAAGGTGCTGTCAGCAATACACAAACTACCAAGCTGTGAGAATACTCTGGGATTCATTGAAAAATACATTGAAAAATGCCCAAAATAAGGAAAAATCTAAAAACAGCTTTATGAAAGAAAATAAGTTAATATCACAATGATTAATGAAGTAGATTGGACTCATCCCTTGCCTTTAATGTCTTGCTTTTACAACGTAAGTCCTGACATTAAAACCCTACTTTTATTAGTCATATACTAACTCTACAGTAACACCTGGGGGAAGAGGAAAAAAAACTTGAAGCAGTCAAATTTGCACCCTCAGTGTTATTTAACTGATATGCTCCCCATGTGCCACCATGTTTTTTTATTTTCTGCCAGTTAGTCTCACATTAAACTTTCATGTTTTTCCTCTTAATAGAATGGCAAGATATGAGCAAAGGAAGGGCAGCTTGCAGATAAAGTAACAGATATCATTAGAGGGACTGGCTTTTGAGCATTTTTTCCATTGAAGACAAAATTTGACAGTGGAATCAACAAACAGAAAAAAAAAAATCTTCTTAGAATTTCAGACATCAGTTCCTATCCAGAGGGAACAATAAAGTTGCCAAAGTAAATATTGAGCCTGGCTTTGAGCTTAACAGCTGAGGAAAAGGAAAGTAAAATAATCCATACTGCTGGAGATTGAAGGGCAGATAAACAACATACAGCACTGCACAAAAAAATCCGTGCTGATGTGTTTGGATTGTCATTTAAACCTGCACTGAATGGTCAAAACAATGCTATATGTACTCAGAGAAATAGGGGGAAGAAGTGAATTGCAAGGATAACAGCAACATCATTCCATCTTACCCCATATGGAAATAGAAAGGGCTGTTTTCACCCTGAAAGTGGCAACACAACACGCCAAAAACCTCGAGTGTAACTATATTATCTCTATAATTGAATTTTAGGTGGTAGGAAGGGTGATACAGCAAGAGTCAAAATAATTTGTATTCAACTATTACCTTGTTCTACCTTGATTTCATAACAATCATTGTGAGCCTTGCCCTGATATTTTAATGGCTCATAGGTTCATTAGTAGTGGAAAAAATTTCCTGACCATGGTAGTACATGTCAGACACCTATTTGAGTTTTGCTCTGTAGGAAAGGGGGGCTTTATCTTCACCTCTGTTTTTTTTTTCAATCTCGTGGTCACTAATCTCCATAAAAGATAATTAGTGGTTTACAAATAGTATGTGAAAATTAACCTGTACACCCTATTTCAAAATATCAAATGATGATGATCATAAATATGCAGCTAACACATTAAGTGGTGAGGATCTTCACTACTTGGTGCTCTTGATTAAACCAAAGTTTATGTTTCAGGCTTTGTCATGCACAAAATTTCCTCATGTCAAGCCTAGTCTAATACGATTTATCAAACTTTAACTACAGATGTAGTTTACATCTGTAATAAGTATATTATTATTAATATTAATATTATTAATATTAATATTAACAAATATTATCGAATATTATCATCAGTAAAGTATAAAACTCTGAAATTTACCAAATATTCTAGTGATGCTTGCATAATTTGACCTACTTTCTTACTACCAGAGACTGTTATGACTCTGTGCCCTTAAGCATAAGTATAGAATAGAATATCTAACATTTACCAAGAAATATGCTTGTAGCAATGATTTCACGTGCAAAATAATTCTATTTTAGAATAACCATAATCCTACAAACATATGGTGATTCAAAGCCAAACTCAAACCACAAGTAAGAATTGTATATTCAAAACAGGGAATAAGCCTTTTACTTGACACTGAAAAAAGTCAGCACAGAGCTGCATGAGAGGGACTGATCTAATTTTGGAATTTTCCACACTCACCAAATCCCAATGAATAATAACAACAGCAAAAGTTGATTCTACACTACAGATTTGAACTACTACAGAGGGTTATCTGCAGGACCTTTAGGTAATGTATTCATATACATGGAAAGTCTCCTTAACATTTTATCTGAACTGAGACTTATAATATTATTTGAACTAAGACTTATAATATAGGACCTATACTTAAATCCAGTAATCCAATGCTTTGCCTCTGTCTATTACCATTTATCCTGTCAGGAATGAAATGCTATCACTTCAGAAAGGTAGGTTTCTGCTAAGTGAGGCATGAGAAAATACTGTTAACAGTATCGTTAACACAAGTTGGACATTCTGATGTAGCATAATGATTAAAACTTCCAAAGCTTACGGGAAAAAATATATGTACACACAAACAGAGAAATAAATACTGAAATCAATGCACATTGATTAAATGGATGTCAGGATTTAAAGCCTCAGCAATGAAAGAAAATCTGAGAAAGGCATGGCATTTTTACAGACTAATGTTGTTAACATTTTATAAAACAGGCTTTTAATATTAAACATAACTAGACCCATTCATTCCAACTATATAACCTATGTTCATGAAATTAAACTATACAGAAGTGACATATTGAGTTTTGCCCTGTATCAAAGTAGGCTGAATCAGAACTGTAACATTTTTAATATGCAGAAACTCTGCTAAGTGCCTGGAAAAATACCTTAGTCAGAAACTTTATATGTTCTTTCTTTCTTATCTTAGAGGGTTTTTTAAATAGTCTCATAAGTAGCTATATAGCCATTATCTGATCACAGTAAGTCACTTACATGCAAGCCAGACTTGAAGATTGGTTAGGAACCCATTCACCTTATATATTCCAGATAAAATGAAGTTCAGATGGAAAAATCTTACCACCCAGCTCAAATTTGCAAAGGCCAACACTAATAATCTTCAAATGTGTGAGGATTTCCAGTGCCATTTTAATTTCCTCTTAAGTATGTGCACATTGCCTTGGAGTCTTCATTGCATTAAACACGGGCTCATATACATATATATCCCAAAAAGTTTTCCCCATTTAATTCTAGGAAGCAGCTCCCAGACCACAAGAGCTACTTAAACTGAAAAATGAAAATAACCAGAGTTTCTCAGGAGCAGCCAAGTTTCCATTCAGGGATGTGTGCAATGGAGAAGCAAATTAATCCAACAGAAGAAAAATCAGGCAAGTTAGGCCCAGGTAAAATCTTCATAAAGGTCAAGGAAGAATACAGGGAATAACTGACTGTTGCAAGAAAAACAAAAAGTATCTCAACATGAAGGGTTTAAAGGTGCAGGAATAGTACTCAGTGCACTAGTTTTTGGAGGAAAAAAAAGTCTGCCTTTAAAAATAGCAGCTGGTGCTGATAGGAGGTACAATAAAAAGAAGCAAAATATTACAATCCGTTTTCTTATTTAACCCCGAGGTACAAAGTTGATTTAATGTTAAACATATAAATTCATTTTGCAGGATACTTAGCATGCAGAATAGAAATGCCACTGCCAGTGGCATAAGAATGGTAAATACCATTAACTTATGTCTAAATGTACTATTTTTTAAAATACTGCACTCAGCAACGTTATATATTTAAAAATCTGCATAAAAAGATGTTTCTCTATTTATAATCAGAATAGTTTTTATTTCATGGTATTTAAATAATTCTAGTAGTTCTGGAAGAACTGGGGATTCTAAAACATGCATATTAAAAAAAGGAGCTAGAAAACCAATATTTGTACAAGTTATTCCACAAAGACTCTGACATAATTCTGTTATGTTATTCGATTATATTCAGTTATTTCACCCAAGGCATAAAGAGATACAAACTAAAATTAATACCATAGCAATAGATATTTTACGACCTATAAAAAAAATTAAATACTAGCTCCACATATCCTATAAATTGAGAGTACAGGACTGACTGATTTATTTCATTCTTTTTGGTGTAGTATATATGTGTATATATGTGTATATATGTGTATATGGTGTAGTATATATGTGTATATATGTGTATATGTGTATATATGTGTATATGTGTAGTATATATGTGTACATATATATGTATATATGTGAAGTATGAAAGAAAGCAAAAATGTTCTCCCCTCAAATTTTGACTTCACTAGAGAAACAAATATTCACCCAATCCCCAGTTCTGAGACACTGAAGTTCAAGTGATGCCCAAAGCAAAGCCTGTGAACTTGCATCCCACTCATTTCAAGACAATCAAAGGGTGGATCTCAAGACACAATTATGCTCTTCTACACAGTCCATCTGATGGCCTCAGAACATCAAAATGCTTTTAGAACATAGGGCTCAAATGAATTTATTTTTCAATTTTTCAACAGTGCTCTGAAAGCAAAGGAAGTGTTTCCAGCACAACCAGTTACCAGCTGTAAAATGTTTCTCACATAAACACATATTCATCTGCTGTAGCAGGACAACATGAATACCTAGTACACTAAACACATTCTGCTGCTCCTTTCTTTCTTGAAATAGTCATTACAGTTATCATTTAACCTGGCAGCTAAATGAGCACGTACTGATTTATGTGTTTATATGCACTTCATCCATTTTCTCATTAGCCACACACTCAGAAGATGCTGGATGTACAGGATGTTGTTGTATTTATAAACAAAAACACAAAAAACAATATTTTAATATAATAATTTTTAATATAATATTTTTAATATAATATTTTTTAAAAAATAATAATTTAAACTTAATTTTTTAGGATGTTTGGGCAAATATAGTGAGTTCGTTACCTGTGGCCTTAAAATAAAATACATTTTCTCAGAAGGCTTGACCAAAATAAATAATAAAAGAAGGCCCTGCAGCATGTCCCAGGTTTCCAGCAGTATTGATGTGAAGATTGAGGTGTTAATGCACAGCATCCTTTACCAAATAACAAATTTATCATCTCTCATGAGCAGTTTCACAGCACTTCCAGCAGGTACACGCTGAACCTAAACGTCTGAGCATGTCTCTAAAATTAGTTTTATAGATAGCCTGCAGCACACAAAGGTGCTGGAGAAGAGGACCCATTCTTGAGGAGTTAAAAATATCAAACTCTGAATGCTGCAGAAACAAAAAGAGGAATTAGAGTCCTGCTTTGCCAGAGGAAAATGGTCTCACTTCTGCATTTTCATTTTGGAGTTTAAAGTGTCCACTGTTTTAAAGCTAAGCATTGTTTTTTAAAGCATTTTTAGAGCTAATAATGGCATTATTAAAGCTAATAATGGCATTTTTAAAGCTAAGCATAAGGTTTGACATTTTGAAAAATGTCATAGAATTAACTAAATTACAGGGGATCTCTGGAAGGTCCTCTAGTCCAGCCTGTCACTCCAAAAAAGGTCAGCACAAGTCAGATTGTGCAGGGCCTTCTCTGGTAAAAGTTTCAGGATGTTCCCAGGAAGAGGTTCCATGACCTCTCTAAGCAGCTTTGTCCAGTGCTTGACTATCCAGATTTTTTTACTGGTTTTTTTACTATTTTTACTAATATGGTCATGCCAGAATTGTAGCAAAAAATACAGTAAATTGTAAACTCGAAGCTTTTTTTTTTTTAATTTCATGAGGCATCTATAAAATTACACTGTAAGTTTTTCTAAATTAAAAAAAGAGGTAATCCAAAGGAAAATTATCAATATAGAATAAGTGCAGTTCCTTCAGAATTTTTCAATGTCTCATTAGTGGTTCATATATGAAACCTCACAGTCTTTCTTCTTAATTTTCAGGAACAATATAAGTACAAAATCAGCAATATTAGACATTAGCACAGTGACTCGGCCTTTAACATTTGACATTTAATGGTTTGAAACCAGTACTCAGACAAATGAAAGGCATGCAAACTACAGATATGTGATAAGAACAATGATAATCCAGAATTTCTGGTTTAGACTTAAATCAGACTTAAAATTGAGACTTAAATGCCGTAGGCAATTTTAAATTTTGTGGAATCACAAGGTGGATTTTAGTTTCACGTCAGTAAGACCGATGGAGTTTTGTAATTTTAGCAGCATTGCAAAGATTTTTTTGACTGATTTAAGGATTACTGATCTCTGACCAAAACCGTGGTTCAAATACGTGTCACAGGAATTAAATACTGTTAATATACTTTAACACAGAAAGTTAACATGTGCCTGTTTAATCTGATAATTATGAATGCCATATAAATGTGCATTTAACACCATTTTCCATCAAAACCAATTTGGGAAAACATTGTCATTGAAGAAGATGCAGAAGTTTAATCAAGAACCTTTTTTGCAATTCTGTGCTGGTTTCAATATTCTTCCATTTCTTTCTCACATGTTCTACATTTATAGAATATATCTCTATTAGTGTCTTCTATGTCACAAATTATAACAGCAGTATTTTCCTGAATAGCTTTCCTAGTTAGAACTATCTGGTCAGAACATAATTTTACTATGAGGGTTTACATTTAAAACTATTACCTCATTAATAAGATTACAATATTAGCATTTTCTCGTAGACTTTTACATTTTCTACTAATAAAATCAAAAAAAGGCGTTTGGTGCTAGACAAAAATTTCCCTTTAATTTCATCTTTGTAACCTGATTTTGTCACATTTTAACTTTTCCCTACGAAATGATAATGTAGATACCATCATTAAAACAGATTAAACAGGCACATGTTAACTTTCTGTGTTAAAGTAAATTAACAGTATTTAATTCCCGTGACATGTATTTGAACCACTGTTTTGGTCAGAGATCAATAATCCTTAAATCAGTCAAAAAAATCTTGACAATGCTGCTAAAATTAAAAATCTCCATCGGTCTCACTGACATGAAACTAAAATCCACCTTGTGATTCCACAAAGTCCACAATTAGCTCCCCTTCCCCAGGAAAATTGCCAGCAATCACCACTTCCATTTTTAATTTTCCCACTTTGACAGTATAAACCAATTTCTTTTCTCTTAAATACTGTCACTCTTATATTAGGTGGACCTGTTTCTACTATTATTTAAGAGAAATAGGCATTCATGATTTTTTCTAAATGTCTTTAACTCTTCACAGAATCGAGTACAAAGAAAAATTCCAGGTTTTCTGCAGGGAAAAGGTGAGAGCTTAAGTTATTTCAAATTTTGCAAATCTGCATTAGAGTTTTGTGCCTTACATTAGCTGTTTAACAGTGGATATAATGTTATTGTGTTGTAAAAACAAGACAATAAAAAAAAAAATTATCTCCCCTCAAGAATTTTAAGTTCTGCTACAAATTTTGTGATGAGCCACCCAAATTCTGGGCTGGAGTATGTACAGCATTGTACATGAAAGAACTCACTGATGACTTGAAGGAATCAAAAAAATATTGAGTAACAGAACTCTTTTTCATCCAAGGAAGATTTTGGCACACAAAAATGGCCATCTGAACACTAAGTGCTTCTAAAAATGTCTACTGGCTGCCTATGTCCTCAAATACTTTGAAAATTCCACTCTGTCTAACTTTAGGACTGAAAAAAAAAAAGAGGAAAAAGACAGTAAAAAAGCAAATTAAGAGGTTGTGTGAGTTTTTTTAATTACCACAGAAAATATCTAGAATTTAACTGTTAAAATTCTTAATTCTCTATAGGTGTCCAAAAATCCATAAATACATGAAAAGAATTAAATGTCTTTATAGCATGTGATGAAAAGGTTTGGGCTTCACTGAGCAGCAGATTTGTATCATTTTTCTTCTGCCTTAATTAATATTTCAGGACAATCATTTCCAGCAAGGTAAAGCAATACCCTCAATACTTCTCAGGATCATGAGACACTGGTCTATAACAGTGAATGAAACAAAACAATGAGTTAAAATCATTGCATATTCTAGAGTCAAGAAACTGAAGCTCTCAGAAAGAATTTTGAAATGAGAAGCATTTTGCAAATAGTCACTGAAATTTCCAAATCAGTGATGCTGAGTTATAACACCATCATTGGGTAATTCTGTTTGCATAATAAATCTGCCCAACCACCAGCTGTTGGAACAATGTGAAATTTAATCAAAAAAAGATTACAATGATAAATTTCAGGTAATATATCCCAAAAATGCACCTGGTGTCCTATCTGTCTGCATTGGCTTTACACAAAAATAACCACATTGTTTAGTCATGGCTACTGCTGGTTCTTGACAGAATGCATAAGTAAATCATCTGAACAGAAGAATATGGCTTGAAATACTTGAGGAAAATATTGAGTGTATTATTATTTGAATAATTTAAATGTAAAAATATTTCAATAGAATTATAACTTTTTGGCTCTCAAACGGTCATTCCCTTTCGAAATGGGAATTAATTTCCATTTATTTATATAGAAATGTGTGGCATTTGCAAAGGATCATTTGTATTTTCGTGGAAGGAAGCTGTTGTGCTAAGTCAGACACAGATTCTTACACAGTTTCCATAAATATCTGATTGCTGCTCATGTCACAAATAAACTCCTTCAAGGAAACACATACCTGTCTCAGCTTCGGTGCAGTCGATGCCTTTCAAACTGTAACCGTCAGAAGCATTTGCTGAAATTGATATTTCAAAATTCTCCCTAACATCAAATCACTTAATCACCAACTCAACAAGGGATTTTGAGTCAATCTGACAGCCATTAATGCCATATAAATGTGCATTTGACACCATTTTCCATCAAAACCAATTTCAGAAAACATTGTCATTGAAGAAGATGCAGAAGTTTAATCAAGAACCTTTTTTACAATTCCGTGCTGTTTTCAATATTCTTCCACTTCTTTCTCACATATTCTACATTTATGGAGTATATTTCTATTAGTGTCTTCCATGTCACAAATTATAACAGCCATATTTTCCTGAATAGCTTTCCTAGTTAGAAAACTATCTGATCAGAATATAATTTTACAATTAGGGTTCACTTTCAAAACTATTACCTCATTAAAAAGGTTACAATATTAGCATTTTCTCGTAGACTTTTAAATTTTCTACTAATAAAATCAAAAAAGGGGTTTTGGTGCCAGGCAAGTGTCTGTTATACTGGGAAAGCTACACACATTAGAAAGAAATGATGGTCAAACAGCAAGATTTGTCCAGAGTACTGCAGATTTTTCCTTCTTAGAATCTGGAGATGTGACTTTTTTGTAAAGATTTTGTTATAACCAGAGATATTAAGTGTGACAGATGGGCAGAAAGAAAGTATTGCCCTTGTATTTATAAAATTGTGTATAAATATATGTATGTATATATGTATTTGTCATTGTATTTATAAAATAACAAAATTAAGCAGATAAACTTTATAGGATTCTCATTCATTTACTCACCTCTTCGTAACATTTGATGAGAAAGCATAAATATTTCCTATGATGTAGGCAGTTATTTCTTCAGTCAATCCACTACGGTGTTTTCTCAGAATAAATATATTTAGGGCATAAAACAAATATAAAGTGATGAAATCTATACTGCTGTTTACAATGTTGCCTAAAAACCAGGAAAAAAACTCTCCAGACAATATTAGTATGGATAAGACACCAGATCCTCCCCAAATCTGCCCAACCCATCTTCTAAAAGTTTCACGATATTTTTATTTTTTTACATAAATTTTCAGTTCCTTAATTTACCTCCTTTATCTTGGGCATTATCTCTCTTGTGTTATATTCTCTATCCTTGAATATTATTTTTTTGTAGTTTTCTATTATATTAGTTTTAATCACGAGGTTTATATTATTTATATTTATCATATAATAATATAAATATTATAATATAATAAATATCATATGATATTATATAATAATTATTATATTATAATATTATATAAAATAATATTATTATATAAGAATAATATTATTATATATGATTTTGTGATAATTAATATAATATAATTATATTAATATATTTTCTATTATATTAGTTTTAATCATGAGACTTTTCGAAAAAATAAATATAAAATATCTGGATTTGGATGCCTTCTTGTGTGGTGCACACAATTCAATCATGCAGCTTTACCAGAGAAAAAAAAAGGCATTAGAAATACTTAGCTGTTAAAACAAACCTTTCAAAAGAATCTACCCCTTCCACATAATAAAGCTGTAGTTGCTGCAAATATATATCCTTCTTACATGGCTCATTTTTCGGTATGGTAATTCTAAGAAGCAGAATCACCAATTGGTGATTCACCAATAATTCATAAGTCTTCAACTTAGGTTAAGAACTATTTGGCAACAACCCAAACACGTTTGTTATCGACATTATTCTCATACTAAATTCAAAATGCAGCAATTTATTAAGCTGCTAAGAAACTCAACTCTATCCCAGCCAAAACTTGTATTTCAGGAAAGCATTTCCAATTTTTTCTTGTCTGGTGCTGAAACAAAGCACCTTGTTCTGTGCACATGTCAGACTTTTTAGAGGATATGCCACTCCCCCTTTTCTGACATTTTTAAGATACCATTGATCCTCGAGACTGGCAGTAAAATGACAGAGTATGTAGATAATTAGTGATTCAGGTGAAACCAGAGTTAATGAGCCACCAAAGAAAGTTTCAGTGATTTATATTATGTTATGAGCTCGTTCATAATATTTTTTTATTATTATTTATTTATTTATTTATTTATTTATTTATTATAATATTATGAATAATATTATTTGCTATTATTAAACAAGTCCTATCATAATCACTTTGGGATCACTAGAAGTGCAGGTTTTTAGCTGCTCCCAGTATTCCAACTGTATCTTCCAAGAAAGATTGATATTTCCCCAAAGGAGTAAAGCACTTAATCTACACTGACAACTCTCAAAGTTCTTCTGAGGAAACAACTCCAACATCACAAGAACTTCCCCTTATTCTCTCACTCCAGCCTTTCTAAATGTAGATTCCATTGCAATCAGAGACACTGGATATCATACAAGGTGGAAAACCCACTGCAAAGGTTGGAGACAGCTGGTAATTTATAGGGATATCATAACAGAACATGGAATTTCCTCATTGTCTTGTGAGAATTCTAGAAAACGGGTCATACTGCTGAAGTTCAAAATATGAAAATAAGGATTGAGCTTAAGGCAGCAATTCAGTTCACAATATTGCCTTTCTTCTGCATAACTTCTCTAAGAAACACAGAATTATTTTCTGTTAATATTTTTGGTAGGAATAGTTGTGATCAGCCAAAATTTCTACTGCAATAACAGATTCAGCAGTGGGTCTGCCTCGCAAATGGCTCAGTCAAGAAATAATTGGAATGGTGGCTGCCTTCCACCACCAAGAAGGTAACTACACTGTATTGCAGAAATGCTGAAAAAATCTGTATTTTACATGCAAATTTGCTTCTCTGTGTGGCCCCTTTTTTGCTGATTGAGGTTTGCTCATATTTTGCCATATGTTAATACAAACTTGAATTCTCACTTCCTCCCCAACCCTCAGACACTGTGATAAACAGCCTTTAGTCCAAGGAATGTATTTTCCCATCAGTTCCCATATGTCAGTCCCAAAAGAAGTTTGTGAGCTCTCAAAAAATTCCAGGAAAGAATTGCTCTAAAGAATTAGCAATTGCACAAAAAGATGCTTAAATATATAGCTAATAATAAAGATTAAGAGTTCAATTTCCCTTCTGTTCTGCTTCTTTGCACTCAGCGAACTCTTAACTTTTATTTAACAGGGGTAGGAAAATTACAAATGATAACGCAACTATTCATAACATGAAACAATCTGATTTTGTATGAGGTTTCTGACAGCAGTGCTGAATTTGACAGCATAACCCATCAAAACCAAAATGAAGAAAAAGTAGATATGATGTTCATAAGCCCAGTTAAGGTCTGCATAACTTACTTTTAATGTGCACTACTGAAGGTTATTAGAAAACATCGCATCCAAAAGTCACCACCCAGACACAGAATATTGAGTGTTGTCACAGCAAAGCCATCAGAAGTGAATCAGATTTGGATTACGTGTTGCAGAGACTTTACTACTAATATTTTTGGTATGCTGTTGTTACATTTTATACATACCAACAGTGAGATATGATCAGAACATCAGATCAGAAGATACTATGGAAAATTGGGTTTTTATGCCCGTAAAGTAGTATAGAATTTATTCTCTGTCTTGAAAGGAACCATGTCATGAAGAATCTCAGCAGAAAATGTTTTGAACATGCAAGCAAATTTTTTTGCATAGTCCAGGGTAGGAGTCCAGCAGCTACCAATGAGGTGTAAAATAAAAAATAAAGGCATGACTGGGATGGAGCTAACTTTCCTGATAGCAAGCAGAATCAATGCAATGCAACCATTGTGTAGGGGGTTTTTTTGTGTCTGCCACCTTGGCTGCAAGGTCATATTAATAAATTCATTAGAATGACTGAAATTTAAAAATAAAAAAACTTTACTCATAATAGCTTTAAACATGAATATATTCGGACAATTTCCTTCCGAGAAGGTAAATCAATATGCTGAAATATGTGGTCATATAACAAACAGAAGATGCATCACTGGCTGTCATTTCATATCCAACTTGATGAACTAAATGGTAATGTAAGAATACTATGTGTCCTAAGAAAATAAATGGGCCTAAATAAATTTATATCTCTCATTAGGACAACAGTAACAAACATAAACTACTTTGACTAGCCTATGTGAAAATACAGAGGCAACTGGTGGTGCCCAAAATCCAAACTGGATTACTATAGTGTCTAAAAAAATCACTTTCTCTGTAGATAATGCTATTTCCCTACTTAAAGACAGCACAAAAAAAATTGTCCAAGAATTAGTCAATGTTTTGCCCTTAGGACAGGATAGTCTGGGCTCGGTAAATACATCACTGAGTCTCACTAATTACATTGTCCTGTCCCCCTTTTGCAGGAGTTATAGGTACATATTTGTGATGTCATTGAGTTCAGCAGTAAAAATTTTAAGCTGGAAAATGAGTCCATAGGTCCAGACTTGTGTTGCGCTTTTTCACTGAGAAATAAAATGGAATCCATGTTTTTCTTTGTCTCAAAGAAAGGTCACAGACATGAAACAAAATGCCAGTATAGCCACTAGTACATGATTGTGTCCTGTGTTGTGTAACTTAAGAAGAAATTTATTAAATGAAGCAATTGTTTGAAACATTTTTATACATTAATTGGAAGTTTTAAGCTATACGAAATAATTTAATTTTAAAAATCTTATTAGTTAAATGTCATATACATATTTGCTTGTTAGTTGGCTTGAGAAAAAGGTCTCATATGTTGTCTCTGAGAAAATACCTGAAATCTGATCACACTCACATTCATACCAAAGTATAGCAATAAGTAAAAGAGAAAAAAAAATTACAGAAATAAAATCAAATGTGCTAGAGTCACACCACAGAACAGGGAGTGACACAGATGATCCTTTAACAGTGTCTAAAGAAGAGTTCACAGCAAATGCAAAAGGTATCTACGTTTCATATATATGTTATATATATATACACACAAGTATCAAAGAAAGTAGAAAACAAACCTCATTAGGTAATAGCCCAAGTAATTATTAGCATAGTAAAGAAGAAAATAAAAAGAAGGTGAGTACAATCAGTATTTTCATCATAGTCACATATAACACTAAAATAGTAAGATAACTGTACTGTAAACGAAGTAAAGACCTTGGAAGTGAAGAATTTAGCTGAACAGATAAAACCAAAAAAAAATTTAAAAATCCTATCTTGCCAGAGAGCATCCACTAAATTTTTTTAGAACATTTTATTTTCACTTTTTTATTTTCACACTGTATTTAATATCTGTGCACCATTCAAACTGAAGGAAAGTTATTATTTATTTCAATGAAAGAAACTACTGAATCTCTTCTATTATTGTTTTATACAAACTACCACATCTGTGGAATAAAACACACTGATCACTTACCGGTGACTACATTTCCAAAGACTTGTTTTTCCTCTGGTTTCTCTTTTTTTTCATTTCAGTTTTGCATCTGACTCCAGAAGTACTGCAGGTTCCATGTCTGCAGATACACTCATTTAAAATGATATTCAGAGATCTAGACAAAGATAAAAATGTCATTTGGCCTCAAGATATAACTTTTAGGGAGTCAAAGTTGAAAGCAAAAACAAAAATACATTTTCACCTTTCATATCTTTTTTTGCAGTAAAGAGGAAGGCAGTATTTAAATTTAATTTTGTTTGCAGTTATTGCAATGAATAGAAAAGCAAAGGGATTGTTTGATGGCTGAAAACAGAGGAATAATATTCACTGAGTAAACTGGAGTCTACAAAGCAGACAACATTTGGGATGGCAAATTTGTAAAATAGATACTATTCTTGATTAATTTAGTAGTGGTTTGACAGCCTCAGAGAGTAGGCTCATCCACCAGTAGAGCAAGCTACTTTTCTTGGGGAAAAGGTGTACAAATATCTACGTGTTGATGCACCTTCAACAGTTACAGAGGTCAGCACTGAGGTCTACATTTTTTACTTTTTGTGGTTTAATCACATTATTATGTAATGATGTTTGAATTTTGGAGTCACTCTGACACTTCCCAGTAAATGCCAAGTTTATAGGTATAATCTATATAGTAATATATATAATTATATATAACTATATAATTATATATATATTATAATATAATTATATTCCACTCCTGTGGAATAGGAGTATTTCTCAGTCTCCACTCAGCTACTCAGATACTACTTTCTCTGCTGTTTCTTCCATTCAGTGATTCTACCATTAAAAAACAAACAACACAGATATCCCAGAAGTGGATTTTTTTTGTAATATTTTGATGAATATTTATCAAGATTTGTTCGAGGAGTCAAAGATATTAAAAATCATCTTTTTATTTGTGCACAGCGCACAAGCTGTGCCAACAAATCCTGAGAACAGCAGTTCTTGCTAAAAAAAAAACAACCAAACATAACTTTATGGCAAATAAGTTCAAATTGCTTCTTGGTGGGGTTTTTTATTCACTTGTTTTACAGCTCCAAGTGTGTTTATTTATTGTGTATCCTGAATATCTTTGGCTGTCTGTTCATGCTATAAGCTACACTTTAAATGACAAGCAGAAGAAAACTATTTCCACACTGTTACAGACACAATGATGCTGTAACATATATTCTCTTGGATATTACCCTTTTCTTGAGAAAGGCTTGTATCTCATGAGCACCACTCACTGGTACATCAAGTTGTTTGCAAAATTTAAGTTCCTTTAAAATTAAATTCATGCTATCTCTCTGTGCACTTCACAGTCAAACACCAGTAATTGCTCCCCAAGTGCAACTGCTCAGATACTCATTTTAGATAGTTGAAAGACAAATTGAATATTGTTTAACCATGTAAGCCTATTTTTAAAAGACTGTTTACTAACTCCATTATTGGGAAGTTATGATGAACTGGTCAATAACGAGAGCTAACAGTGAAAATGTAATTACACCTTATTTTGGATAAGTGATTCCTATGTAAATGTTTTTTACACTTTTTTTTTCTTTCTTTGGCTGATGAAGAAAGCCTGTAATTTACATTTCAACTCCTTAGTCTCCCCTGCACACAAAAAAAGGTCTAAATCATGTATGTATGCATTTATGCATGTGTATATATATATATGTATATATATATATATATATATATATATATATATATATATATATATGTATGCTGGTACTTCCAGAGAGCAGGACAGACACCTGGGGGTTTTTATGCCTGCTGGGGCTCTCTTGGGCCAATTCTTTCAGAAACCATGGAGATTAACACTCCAGACCGGGTTTGGCTGAGACAGAGCTAATTTTTTTCATAGTGGTTTTTATGGGGCTGTGTTTTGTGTTTGTGCCCAAAACACCATTGAGAACACAGGAATGTTTCATTTGTTGCTGAGTAGTGTTTACAAAGCATCAAATCCTCTCCTGTTTCTCACACTGCCACTCCAGGGAGTAGTCTGGGGACTACTGGGCAAGAATTTTGGAGGAACCGAGCTCGGACGGTTGAACCCAACTGACCAAAGGCATGTCTGTTGGTTTCCAAAATTTAGATATGAGAAAAACAAAACCTGTTAGGTTTAAACAAAAGCCTTGGGCTGTCAGAGACTGGGAAAAAAACCTCCGTCTAGAATCCAGACAAGGATCCATTGATGTCACGGGTTTGGAATGTCCTGCCCAAGCCGGGAGAAAACGTGTCCTGATCTCATCAAACCTGTGCAGAAGACCTTTTGTATTTTATCTCTCCCTTTGTGTTACCTGTTCCCCCCATGTAATACCCCTAAGATAGGATGGGTTTCTCCCCATGAGGTAATTCCTAAGACCCCAAGAAGCGTAACTTGGATTTTCCCCTGATGTCATCTCTGTGAAAACCCCAAATTGTGTAAGTCAGGTTTTTCCCTTACGTCATCCCCTGACACCCCTTCTTTATAATAATTGTAACAGTTACAACCCCCTGATGAATATATAGACCCTAAACCCTTTAAATATGAACTCGTAAGTCCAATAAACCATTTCAGCTTCTTGCCTCCCTGGGATCATTTTAGCTTTATGTAGCTCCTCAGATATCCGATACCTGTATGACATCGTGCTCAGCAACAAAACCTGGTGGAGGCAGAAGGAAGGAGGATGGAGTGGTGTTCAGAGTGATGGCATTTTTCTCCCCAATTAGTTAATGAGAGAGGTCTGCTTTCATGGAGATGACTGAACTGTTGCCTGCCACAGGGAAGAAGTTAATTCATTCCTTGTGTTGCTATGCCTTTTAAACAGTCTTTTTCTTGTAATCCATGAGTTTTCTCACTTTTGCCATTCCAATTCTCTCCCCCATCCCAGCACTGTGTCTGTGCTGCAGCAGATGGACTTCTGAAGGGACTGTGGTCTAAGGATAAGTCACAGAATCATAGAATCATAGAATCAGCTGGGTTGGAAGGGACCTCCGAGATCATCAAGTCCAACCCTTGATCCAACCCTGCTGTGGTTCCCAGCCCATGGCACTGATGCCACATCCAGTCTCACCTTAAAAACCTCCAGGGACAGGGAATTCACCACTTCCCTGGGCAGCCCATTCCAATGGCTGAGCACCCTCTCTGCAAAGAAATTCTTCCTAATCTCCAACCTAAACCTCCCCTGGCACAGCTGAAGACCCTGAGCCCTCTTGTCTTGCTGACAGTTGCCTGGGAAAAGAGACCAACCCCCCCCTGGCTCCCCCCTCCTGTCAGGGAGTTGCAGAGAGTGAGGAGGTCTCCCCTGAGCCTCCTCTTCTCCAGGCTGAACAGCCCCAGCTCCCTCAGCCTCTCCTCACAGCACTTGTGCTCCAGTCCCTTCCCCAGTCTCGTTGCTCTTCTCTGGACCTGCTCCAGGACCTCAATGTCCTTCCTGAGCTGAGGGCCCAGAACTGGACACAGCACTCCAGGGGTGGCCTCACCAGCGCTGAGTCCATGCTGCAACAGTCACTTTGAAGTGCCAGTGAGTGCATGAAGCCGTGCTGGAAAACCTGGAAGTGTCTGTACTTGTGGACAAGGGCGCCACGGGCGAGGCCAAAGTGGAGCAGATGCACACCTGAAGGAATTGTGACCCGTGGATGAGGTCAAATTGGAGCAAATTGCACTGCAAAGCTACTGTGGTTCTGGAAAAGTCCATGGTGCAGCAGGTATAGACCTGAAAAGACTATGGCTCATACATATTACTCTACTGGGAGCAGGTATATTCCTGAGACCTGTTCCATGGATATGTCTTGGCTGCCTACCAGAGTCACAACACGCTGCCATTCACTTGATTTCATGACCTGCTCCAACACGGTGCATTTAAACTAACGTGGCAACCATGGATATGGACAAAAGACCACTCACTAGATAGCTGGTTGGGGGAATAACAGAGTGTATATGGACACCACAAAAGGAAACTCTAAAACTGAACGCTTGAATGGAAAAGTAGGTACACAGTACAAAGTAATGCCCTGATTGTCTAAGGAGATAGAAACTCACAACTATGAGACCAAGTGGAAGATTCAAAATGGAAGAAAAAACATAAACCAAACATATTTTCCTTTGAAACATCCCTCAATAAAACACTTATATTCACTGCTTCTGAAAATCTTCTCTGTCAAAATATAGGCCTCACATTTTCAAATACTCTTCTACATGCTTGACTTTAAGCACTAGATCAGTTCTATTTAAACAACTGGGATTAATATCTTCATTTCAATAAATGAGGCCATTCATATTCTCAAAGTGCTGTATATGTATGTATATAAATATATATCAGAGTGAAATTAATTTAGAATATTAGCAGAGAGATCCATTAAAAAATTAATGGTACGTTTTCTAGGTCATGATATCACATGGGGTTTTTGTTATTTTAAAGCATTTTAGAGCAATCATTGGAAATCTGCAGAAACCTGATAGAAAATGTGATTCATCTAAGCCCTAGATAAGTGGGAGGTTTGTTTGGGTTTGGTTTAGGAGGTTATTTTAGAACCATGAAATCATAGAACAGCTCAAGTTAGAATAGACCTCAAAAGACCACTTGGTCCAATATTTTATGGGAAAGGGAATTAGATAATATTGTCTAACACACCATCTAATCAAATCTTGAGAATTTCCATTGAGTGGGACTCTACCACATCCTTGGAGAGGTTCTTCCAGTGATTGATGGCTCTCACTGTAAAAAAAAAATCTTTTTTATATTAAGATGAAACATCTCCTGGTGCAACTTGTACACATTTCCCTTCGTCTTCTCCTTGTCTTTTTTACACAGTTGTGCAGAGTGGTTGGGAATGGATTAGACTTTAGGGACAGACATCCCTATACGGCCACAAATTTATTTGGTTTGTTGCAGCTTGGTGAGAAAACGTGGTGCAGTCATCATTATAAAGCATTATCTTTTTCCATAAAAAAGAGTCACAGATGTACCTCTTCCCATGTGTCAGGATTTTCTCCACAATGAGTTTTTCATGATTCCCATTATTTTTTTCATGATTTTCATGATTTTTTTCATGATTTTCATGATTTATTGACAGAGTTGGAGGAGGTGAATCTGCCTGTGTGTGAGACAGAAGCTTCAGTAGTGTCTGTAAATTCACTGTACATGAAAAGGAGGTAAGTGTGTCTTTTTTATCAACTACATGCAAGTAATACTGCACATCAAAACTGCAGACAAAGCCAAGGGAAAACAGTGTTACATTTGCAAGGAGTAAAATCATTAAGAACATCACTTATTTCATCAAAACCCAACTTGTCTAAACAGCCACCCTGAAAGGAAAATTGTATAACCCTAAGCCCACAAAAAATACCATTGACTTGAGTGAGAACTTACGGAGGAAAGCTTAGGGTTGTCCTAATGAGGTGTTCAGAGTTTAAAACTATGCAGCAGTTCTATGGAATACTCACTGTTTCTTTGTAATATGAGTCTGTTCTCG
The DNA here is from genome assembly GCF_003984885.1 of Neopelma chrysocephalum. Lineage (NCBI taxonomy): Eukaryota > Metazoa > Chordata > Aves > Passeriformes > Pipridae > Neopelma > Neopelma chrysocephalum. Next base: position 312,927 of record NW_020925659.1, on the reverse strand, counting down.
GGCTTCTTTTAAAGTGTCTTGTGTTGAAGGCAAGATATCAAGTCTTACAAGGGTCCCTTTGATTAGAAAGCCAATTTCTTCTACACAGAAGGACTGTGCTCTTTGAAAGACGTAAATAACTATAAAAAAGGTTTATCATTAAATGTAAGTAGTTGAAATAGTCAAACGTTATGGCCAATGAACGTCAAAGAGTAAACATTGGATCACATTAATTTACCTAAACAGTGGTGAATTAACAATACTTCACCAACTCGTATCACAGAATGCAAGGATAAAAATAAGGCTAAATGTGCCTATTTGTAAATAAAACATGTTCTTGTTCAATTCAAAATATATAACATCCACTTCATTGCTCAGATAATTAGCAATGCTGCGTGCAAACCAGTCCAACTGCAGACTAATATAAAGCATTAAGGAGAAAATGAAACAATTTAAGAGTTAGGCTACGAATGAAGGGACAACAGTTGAATAATTTACTAGAAAAATATCACAATTCACAGAATAAATTATTTTGTAAGTATTATTCAGCTGGCTTCAGCAGTGAGACTGGTGCATCCTAATCTGACACTAAAATTCACTGCTTCAATGAAAGGGCATCTTTACCATGTGTCACCTCAGAATAAGCCTCTGCTTAGCAGGTTGCAAATCAAGATAATCTGTGTGAAAACGAAATCGTTCAAAACACCTTATTGGTAGCACTCCATCAGAGGTAAACTCTTTAATATTAATGAAATTGCAACTGTCAGAAAAAGAAATGAGAGCTCAGGAAATAGTAACAATCATCCACTGACTAATAATAAAACCATTCAGTAAATTAACTGTCTTAGAATCCAGAAGCAAATCTAACCTATTAAGGCTCTCACGTGGTGGATCATGTAGTCTCTGAATGACCCCAGTCAGAAGAGTGTGGGTGCAGTATAAATACCTAATGGAGATGTACCACACATTAATTACACTTTTAGATTATCCCCTAGGTCATGGAAGTGAGTAAATGTAAAGAAGATCTAATTTACTTTGAGATAAAACTAACAACACTATGACATGAAACTGCTACCATGGCGTATACACTTTTCTAATGTTTTGCCATCTCAGTCTAATGGGACTACACGGGCATCACCCCTTCTCTGGTGGTCCTTCTCTCCAACAAAAGACTTCTCAGTTTCTTGTCTGGTTTTTTTGGGTGTTTGGGAGGCAGTGAGGGGATTTGGGGGATTTTTGTTTGTTTGTTTGTTTGCTTTTCCTATTTGTAGCAGCTTTTTTTCCTCTGCATCAATACGGATCCTGTTCTTCTCTGGACCTGCTCCAGCCCCTCCATGTCCTTCCTGAGCTGAGGGCCCAGAACTGGACACAGCACTCCAGGGGTGGCCTCACCAGTGCTGAGTCCAGGGCAAGAATCACTTCCCTGGACCTGTTGGCCACACTGTTCCTGCTCCAGGCCAGGATCCATTGGCCTTCTTGGCCACCTGGGCACACTCTGGCTCCTGTTCAGCTTCCTGTCCATCCACACTCCCAGCTCCCTTCCTGCCTGGCTGCTCTCCAGCCCCTCTGTCCCAGCCCGTGGGGCTGCAGGGGGTTGTTGTGGCCAAAGTGCAGGACCCAGCCCTTGGCCTGGTTGAACCTCATCCCCTTGGAATCAGCCCATGGATCCAGCCTGTCCAGGTCCCTCTGCAGAGCCCTCCTGCCTTCCAGCTGATCCACACTCCCCCCCAGCCTGGTGTCATCTGCAAATCATAAGTCACAGCTTGAGGTGGTTCAAGTTCACGGTACCATCAGAGGGGAAGGTGGTTTGTGATTGTGCTGGTGTGTGACTGTGTTGAAGGACCTTGCCTTTGTATCAACCAGCCCTCTAATCATCTTGACCTAAGTCAGCAGATCAAACCTGAAACATGCAGAATATTTCTGTGCTTAAATGCTGAGAGACCTGAAGAACTGAGCAGCATCAGGATTTCAAGTAGAATGTTCTAGTCTGTTTGATATGCTTGATATCTTTCAAGCAGTTCATTTCAGTCTCAGAGGGTGGAATTGGGTAAATAAAGGGAGCTATATAAATAAATACCTAGTCAAAGTAAAGGCTCCTTTGATATTAATAAAACCCCGCTCAAATTGCCTAGTCACAGTTAAATGTGTCATTTAAAACTCATTAAACTTATATAAAATTATTTACTTTGAATAGTAATTACTCTGCACAAATGATCTGGAGACCAGTAGTTATTTACAGAAGAAATTAGCAAATTAGTTAAAATAATAAAGATCTAATGATTTAGTGAACTAGTTTCTGACAGCCAACAAACCATGCAAAATAGTAGTGCTCTGAATAAAATATTTTTTTAATTATTGTGAGATCTTATGTTTGGTTTAATGTTTAAGTGGAACAGCTGTATTTAGTTTTTTTTACGAATAACACAGAAGCATGAAGTGACCTAGAATCCTTAAATACTTGACTATTATGGAAATAACATAAATAGAAGTTCTGATGTGATATTTTTCTTACATACTCAAGTGTTTTTGTTTTGGTTTTTTTTGTTTCTCCATCTCAAATCAGATTTGGTCATAGTTTTCAAGAACCAAGTGAATACATTATGATTTCAAATAATGAGATACAATGTTTATACAGTGTTTAGTAAAAGTTTTCATGAGGTTTGAAAAAATTATATGCATTCTACCTGTTCCTGAGCCAACTTTGAATGGCTTACTAATGTGAAAATCTCTATTAATCTTGTTTTACAAAAATATGTTTTATTACATTATTGAACATGATTTCACATTCCTATTATGCTATTTATCCAACATGATAAAACAACTCTCTTTTCCTGAGTTACCACAATTTTAGGACTATAGAGCACAGCTTAGAGACCAACTTGTTGGCTATTTTTTCATCTTATGTCTTTTTCAGAACTGCTTCAGAATAAACTTTTCCTTAATACCTCAGCCCTGGTTTGGTCATCTGGATTTGCTTGAGTGTGTATCACTTTTTATAGGCATTAAGAACTTATTTAATTAGTATTGCTTTTACTCCTTTATTCATTTCTTATCAAGAATGAGTTTTACAGTAACTCAGAACTTATTTCTTCTTTCCTCAGTGATGTTTCAATAAGACTGAGTGGTGTAGGCCCTTTTGAACAGAGTTTGTGAAAGATACTAAGGGAGATAACACTCACATTGATGCTTTTGTATCTCCTGTTTGTACTTCTCCCTGTAAGACTTTTTTCAGCTGGAGAGGAACTCAGGTGGATCTCTTCCCTGGAAATGACAACTTAATGTGTGCTTCATATGTGACAAAAAAGTAATGGTTACTCAGCTTCAGCTCTGTATACACACACACACACACACACACAAAAAAAAAAAAAAAACTAAACCCAAGCAAATAAAAACCCAAAATAAATGCAAACAAACAAACAAAAAAAAACCCCCCAAAAAAATAAAATAAAATTTAGAAAAAACAACCAAACAAAAAATCAAACAAACACCAAAACAGAGGTGAAACATAAAGAAAAGGCAAGAAGACTCACTGGAAAGGTACATCTGCCTAGATAGGGTCTGTGTGGCAGCTGGAAGAATGGATTTATTTTTTTAAATCTTGTTTATAAGCATATTCCTATTGATAGCAGCAGAAATTAGCACCTAGACACCAATTTGTAAGTGTTAAAAAGGTCACTCTCTATTCACTGTGCTGGACATTTAGAGGATAGCTCCTTTAATCAAATGTGCAAAATGACAGATAGGGCTTTTTATTGCGCACACTGTTTACATACTTATTAGATATCCTTTCTTAACTCATTATTTTCCTTTACAAAGTCACACTCCTATTAGAAGTCCTTGTTTGGTCCTTCCAGGTCTTCTTCTTCTTGACCTCAGCTCTTGAGCAGATAGAGAATCATTGTGCTTCACCACAAAAAATGCAACATTTTATTTTTATCTTATCTGGGTACCAGAGCTCAGTTTACATCCTGTTTGAGTTACAACCCTTATCTAACCTCCAGGACTTCTCTAAGATTGTATTGTTCCTTATTAGGCAGAATGCTGTGAGCAATATTTCTATTTCTCCTATCACTGTGTTGTAAAGAGTCAAATGAAAGGAGATAAATGAGAGAAGTGATGATCATTATTTGGGACCGAGAATACCATCACAGAATAAATTTAGATAGGGAGACAAACAGGAAATTTAGAAAAGCTTTCGTAGGGAAAGAACAGAGGCCAAGAGAAAGTAAAGCATCACAGAGTGATTAAGGGGTTTTTTCTGTCAAAATAGTTAATAGTAAAATACCCAAAGGATGAAATAGAAATCTTGGTCAAAGCCTAATCCTGCCACATTATAGCAAGTGAGATATTTCTAAATATCGTATTGAATCCAAATTCACATGTGACCATATATGAAACACAGGATGCTGACAATTGATTAACCAACCTACATCTGCTGACATCACCTACACACCACCTCTGCAGAGTGAGCAGTTGGGAAATGGTTCACAGAGCAGGAAAAAAATTGACTCACTGCCATCATGAACTCTGGCTCTGTGTTTTCCACCCTAATCACCTTGAGGAGCTGATTATGTATCTCCTGGAGCCTGACACAGGAGCCTGCCTAAAGGAAATCATTCCATTCCCTTCAGCAAACCTTTCACTCTTAACCTCAATGTCCTTTCAAGGAAGTTCTATTGATATTTTCCTTCCTATTTAATATATTATGGTGCACTTAGAACCAAAATAAAACGGTAAATAAGTAAGAGGCTGATCAATAATATAGGAAAACAGACTCTGCAGAACCTGTAAGAGAAGTTAGTAAGAAGACTAATCATATCATTAACTGGATAACAGCAAACCCATTATTGATCCAGTAATTTTAGCAAAAAATTCAACAAAAAAAATTCAAGTTCAACAATTTGTGCAGAATTTGTCCCACAGTGCACAAAGCAGTTCCTCTCTCATTTGCCAGAAAAGAAAGCAAGGGTGCAAGTCACACTAATTGCTTGGGCCTCTTCAGGTGAAGCTGCAGTCCCTTTTCCAAAGATTTCTGGTGTGCTGGCTCCAGAGCAGATGGACAAGGAGTGATTCAGTCCTGTCAGGTCGAAAGCACCTCTGTGCACAAAAAAACCCCACAGCTTGGGGAACATCAGAATTTGGGTACATCAGGGCTTAAGAGCACTGATTTCAATGCAGGTACCTGAATTCTGCTCTAATTACACTTCAAGTCATCTGTCCCTTATTGATTCCTCCATGACTGACAAAGTCAAATCCAGATGGTCCTACCAAGGTTTTATCAAGCTGAAGATGTAAAATAGTCAGAGCTTATGAACATATACATCAGACACTCTGCCTGTTGTTGAAATTCAGGATTTCAACAAGCTGCTTGAAGAGGCTTGAAAGGTGTGCTTGGTTTTCTCACTTAACTGGCTATTTATTTTCCAGAATATGAGAAATTTATTTCAAAATCTTCAATGAAACATGCCTCTATTTCTCTATTTTAGCTGTAATTTAAAAGTATACAATTTCAAGACACACATTCAACCAATTACTTCTACAGCTGCATTTTAAACAGCAGAGTAGTTTCTTTCTGTGGGGAAAAATGGTCAATACTTGCTAGTTTTACCGTGTCTGGGTTTTATTTTATGGGACAATTAACAAGAAGCTAGTCTAACTCTCTGCTGGCTTCTTTAAGTCTCCATAAATGAAGTTTAGGTTTCAGTATTGCAACAGGAATCTTATAACTTAATGTCCTTTTTTATAGAAATAATATTAAAATATACAATTAAGCTTGAATGCTTCTAAGCACCTTAAGAAGTGTTTTTTCAGTCTTTGCAAATCCTTCATTTCATCCTACTAACATTCAAGTCGCAAGTTGTCTTTTCCAGAATGCAGCTTGTCAATCCAGTTACTTTACATCTTCAGAGGCAAGAGCAAAATCAATCAAATGCAGATCTTAGCAATTATATTGCTGTCTAAGAATGTTTAATACAAAAGTAGTAAAACACTAATAATAATAAAACACCTTTATTTAATGATTTTAGGTATCTACCCTTATATTACAAATGTGAATAGGCCTTTTAACACCTTGTGTTGCCACACATTCTTCCTCAAATAAAATGGTGAAAGACCTTTCTAATTTAACTCACCAGTGAAAACTCTACAAACTGGAAATCCTTTAGATAACAACTGAGGATTATTGATTCTTATTCCAGTCAGAGAGGAATAATCTTACAGTAGGAGCTTTTTACTGCATGATAAAACATTTCCTACATCTGACTTCTGACTAAAGGCACTTTCTTGTCCAGATGACTAAAATCCAGCTACTCCCCACATGCATGGAAAGTAAACAAGTCTTTGACAACAAAACTGATTAGAAAAACAGAGAGAAAAGGTGGGAAGAGGACATGACGAAAGACCACTATTCCTTTAAAGGTTGAGGAGTTCTATCCAGAAACAAAAACTGCTGATACATCTACAGAATCTGTAAGAAAAGGCAAAAAATAACAATTTTTGATTACTTAAATGATTCCTACTAGAAGACCATCCAGTTTCCCGGGGGAAACTCAACGTATTCTGTTGCCATCCTTTTTCATTTAGACAAGACAACACGCTAGTAACAATAGTCTCTCTTTCAAATACTGTCCCATAAGAAAAAAGTCTATTTTTACACTATCTTCAGACTTTTATATCAAGATGAATGTGTTCAGTACTCAGAGCTTGTGCTATAGGTAAAGCTTTTCATTGATCATGTTCTCTTGAAATATCTGGATCCTGTGGCTTCTCCATCTCTTAGAGATGAAACTATCATCAAATAATCTTAGAAATTCAGGATACCACTGTGCTACTGAATGTGTAAGACCTATTTCAAATACCTTCAATGTCATCACAGAACAATCCTGCTTAAAGATCCCTGGAAGAACCAGTGAGAATCTTTTATTCCTCTGCTGTCACATGCATTTGCAGACAGAGTTATCCTGCAGAGATAAGTGGTTAATCAAGCAGGTCTATAATTCACACATCAGACAATCACCAGCCTCTGGGAAGAGATCTCACTGCACTTACAATTACTGCCCCTCCTGCACAGCTTTCCCTGAATCCCAACCCCCCAAAAAAGCAGCACATCACATACTAAACAATAAAATGTTAATGATCTCCTCAATTCATGACCATTAGTTTCCATCTTCACCTCACCTGAAAAATGCAAATTGGGATTCCAGCTGCTCTTCTCAGTAGTGAGCAAGTTCATCAAAATTCCTTTGGAAAAACAGTAGTGAAGCTTCCTGAAAAAAACATCATAGCCTTTTTTTTTTTTTTTTTTAAACAACAAAGCCCAGGGACAGAATGAGAAAATGTTAAAGGACCTTGTAAATCAAATATAAGTATTGTATTCTGACCCTAACCCTGTGGATCTTTTAAACACTTAGACTGAATTTGCTTATTCATAATCATTCCCCCTTAACTTTTCAAGTCCTTCAGAGAGAGAAAGAATTTTCTAAACTGTCACAGGCAATGGAATATGCAGAGATTTAAAGATCATCTGACTGGGATTTTCTCTTCCATAATTTATAGCTCTCTAAAGGAAAGGCTTAATACTCTGTATGTGAATTAGGGACTTCTAAAGCCAGAAACATTCAAAAAGTACAAAAAAAAAATTTAATTAAAAAATTAGTCACCTTCCTGTATTTTTTCAGGGCTCTAGCCATTCTCACTGCTGGGCAGCCATCAGAAATAACAGCAGGGACTTGGTGGCTTTGGCTGTTTGTACAGAAAAACTTTTTGCCTGCACTTACAAATCTGTACGTTGACGTAGCTAAATGAAAAGTAATTACCTTTATTTTGGCTTATCGCCCCTGAATTTATTTAGTGATAAATGAATTATGTGTTCAGACTAATTATTCTGTAAAAATCAGTTTTCCCCAATCAAGATTACAAGTGGAATAATAGAACTATCAATGAGGAGCAAATATGAAAGTGAGAGCCTGCTTTGATTGAGTTGTTTACTGCTGTAGGATTCCAAGGGCATTTATTTCACAAAGTTAATAACTAGTTAATAACTGAATATTCATATGATCACCTGCTCCAGAGGATGAAAAAAAATGTGCATCTAACCTGGTTTAACTTCATGCTTATGTGTATTTGTGGGGTAACACTGCCCTATTTTATCACAAGTTAACCTTGTCCCAAAGGGTAAAGGGAGGTGCCAGCTTTCCAGATAAGTACTGCCAGGGTAAGTAAGTGAGACTTCATTTTCCAGCCTGCAAAGGCACTGTGATTATCTCAGTAAGAATTTCTCTCACCAAGACTGTGGCTCATGACAATTAGACACAGAATAAGCTCAGAGCCAGATAATGATTGCAAGACTTCCCTGGAAAAAATCAAGATGATTTTTTTTTTTCAAATACATGATTGAGTTATTTGAATATTATTCTACCTCTTTTTTACTTCTTCCCATTTGAAATATTTGACTCTTGTCCATCCAAGAACATGTTGAAAGAGAAGTTAAAAAAATTACTTAGAAGAATACCTATGCAGAAATGAAGAAGAAAAAAGTCTTCTGTGTTCAAATTCCTATTTCAGACAATGTTTAAATTATGTGTTTGAATGGAATTTCAATACAAGGTATTAAAAGTATGGCATGAGAATATCCAACCATCCAATGCTCAAGCTGGAAGAGAAGGTCCCAATTTCTCTCTCAGAGGTATTAGTTTAATTTCTTGCCTGAGTATTCCAACAGTGTATCATTAGGCATTTCATCAATTTAGATCAAATGCATATGTAAAATAGTATTAAGAGTAGAATTATTTTCTTTGCAAGAGGATGTTGGTTTGGGTAGTTAATTATACTTTTGGGAATGCTAAAAAGGAAGCAAAACCTCTGCACTCACACAAAGTAGAATAAAACAGAAGAAGGTATTGTTTGTAAATACATACCTGGCATTGTGTAAATAAGAAAATCAGATTTCCTAGTTAGCAAGAAAAGACACAACACTTCAGAATATAAACAAACCATCAGCCTGACTCTTAAAAATATTCATTACAGCAATTACTCAATGAGCCACATAACAGGAGTAATACACACACACCTTTAAGATGTATGTGTCAGGTTTCATTAGCATTAGTAAGGGAAAGATTTCTATATGAATGTGGAATTCCTCTGGAAAGAAAGGAAATTATTTACCAAAACCCACAGCTCTCACTGAACTCTCAGTTCTGACTCCCCAGTCCTCTCTGTGAAGGTTGATTCCCCTGGACATACATGTAGGACCCAGTAATCTCAGAGACACGATCAGAAACTAGATGTGCCCTGGGGTATAAAATAAACATTAAGGTTTAAAAAAATGAAGCTCACAGAAATCCCATGTCATTATTTCCTTCCTGCAAACCAATTTAATTCCTGGCACACGCCAGGCTTATAAGTGAGTACACTCCCAACTTAGCTACAGTGGAGTTGTTTGTACACTGTATATGTGTATTTAAAGTGTTCCTCTGACCTTCTTTACACCACAGGAAGATCTGAAAATGCCCTTTATTCCCAGGATTTCAAAACCAAAAAAAGGCAATTAAAAGGTATTTCCATCTTCTCTATCCAGTGTGGTAAGTTGTCAGTAGTAAAGGATGACTTGCTCTCCACAGTGAATTTGTGTTATCACATTCAAATCTTTCCCTCATCTCTCAAAAAAATGACTTGGTGTACATTTAACAAATATGAGAATGCCACAGAGGGAAAAGCCAGACCTTGCAATTCCAGGTGTTTTATCAAACTTCTGATGGACATGCAAAATAAACTTACCAGCACTTCTGTGCTTACAAAGATATTCCAATACAGACAACATATTCTATGAATTGGCCAGACCACAGAGAAGAACAGTCCCTCAGCTTCCTTACTTAAAATCTGCAGCCTCTTAAAAACTTTATAAGGATATTTATTGATTTCTATATATGCCCTCCACTGTTTGGAAATCTGAAGCATTGCTAAGTGCCTTGAAACAGATTTTCTTTTCATTCCTAAATATTTTGTAGGAAAAAAATTCCTTTTATGTTTGAAATATTTCTGTATTTCTATTTTCCTTTTTTTTTTTGTGCTTTCTTGAAAAAAATGGTCTTCATGGAAAAGTTGACTGTAGAAATCAGTTGTCTGCTGAAAATGGAAAATTATAGCTTTATCCATAGCATTTCCCATCCTTTTAATATGCAAAAATGGACTTAGAATAAAAATTTGATGTCATGTCAAAACAGTAAGTCACAATGTAAGTTCAAATAAGCTTGGAAAAAAAAATCCTTCCTCCTACTCCAGTTTACATCCTGAGTCATCACCAGAAGCAGCCTTAAGATTTCCTTTGATCTTCTAGGTCAATAAAAGTAAAACTCCCCTTTAGGAAGAATTAGCTGATTTAAGCATTGCACACATCTTATATTGGCTCCCTGTAAAAAGGAAATTTCACTTCTATTAAATTCTTAACACCTTGGTAAACAGCTCTGTTTTACAGGACAAGGAATAGCTGTTGGAGCATCATTTATATAACGAAATTCATATGCCAATGGAATTAATGGATAGGGCAGGCAATGAGTAAGACACTACTTCAGGAAGAAATTATTCTTTTTCTTTAAATAAAGAAGCCTGCTTTAGAACTCTTAGCATATTCTGTCTAGTGCTAATGTTAGAAGTCCCACTTCTAACAGGGTCCTGTTCCAGTTTTGGTTTGGGTAATGAGGACCTCTTCTGGGAAATAAGAGAATAATATATCAGGCAACTTTTTTTTTCAGCCTTTAAAAGTCTTTTCTTTGTCACTTCAAAAGGCCTGGTAGGTCATTCAAGTACGGGAGCTTTTCCCTATTCCATTTCATCTCTCTCTAATTCTACTCTGTCCTCAGCTGGAGCCTTCCAGAAATATGTTTTCTATAAGTTAACTGCAAAAACAAATATTTGTCATAGTTATCAGTACACTGCCAATTCAATTTTTCTTTGAAAACAGTCAAGAAGTTCCTCTGTGAATGAGGACCCTGTCCTTTCTTTTAGTCTCTCAAAGACTGAAAATACAATAAGCTTCAAACCAGCGGGTGAATGGACTCTTAATCTGTGTTTAATAAATCATCACAGGATGTGACTGCAAAAAGACTTGACCTCTTTTGAAGAGCTCATCATGCTTTGCCAAGTTCTTCAGAAGTTCTTGGAGAGGTCTGAGGATATTTTAACTTAGGAGCCCATATAGTCATCTGTGCATGACTCATGCCATCAAAGCCCCTCTTCTCCAGCTGAAGTGGCAAGTATTACAATTTGATTTAGTTTTAAAAGGAGAATACATTTACAGCTGAATGCTGCCAAGGTGAAATACAGGTCTTTCTATAAAATTAAGCTGTTGAAATAATTACTGGTGATCTTTGCAAAATTCCAAGGGTCACCGTGTTCATACCCTGATGATCACAAATGAGACTACAAGAGCAAATAGGATGGCACAATTGGATTGCCTTCATTTTACTGAGATTCTTTGTTAATTAGAGAACTCGCAGGGCTCCTGCTGTAATTTCTTTCACAATGTAAAGTGGATGTCTGATTGACATATTTTGTCACTTATGACTGGTGAAAAGTACAATTAGGTGCCCCGTGCAGCACAAAAGTTCTCGGCAGTTCAACCAACAGCGAGGTTGCCTGACAGAAAGTTGGTGACGTGAGAGTTTGGGTTGTAAATCCTACTCAGCAAGTAGCTGAAAATCAGAAAATGCAGCCACTATTTCTGCTTTCTGCCTTATCCTTCACACTGGACTAAACTTTCATCTAACAAAAGGTGGTTCAGTTCAGTGAAGCTGAATAGAGTCCTGCCAACAAAGAGCTGGCACAACAGGTCTGGTCACCAGCAGCACCCTGATCTTCTAGTTCTCTAAGCAGTTGTCTCCACGTGGGCACCTTCTCTCTCTCTCCCTACACCGTTGTTGGATTCCAAAATTTGGATATGAGAAAAAGAAGAACTGTTGGGTTTAAACAAAAAGCCTTGGGCTGACAGAGACTGGGAATAAACCTCCATCTGGAGTCCAGACAAGGATCCATTGATGTCACGGGTTTGGAATGTCCTGCCCAAACCCAGAAAAACCATATCCTGGTCTCATCAAACCTGTGCAGAAGACTTTATAACTCCCTTTGTGTTCTCTGGATCCTTGCATTCTGTAGACCCGAATACCTGTTCCCCCCTGCAAAATCCCCTAAGATAAAGTGTTTTTTTTCCCCATGAGGTAATTGTTAAGACCCCAAATTTTTTAATCTGGGTTTTTCCCTTATGTCATCCCCCGAAACCCCCTGTTTGTAATAAATTGTAGTAGTTACAACCCCCTGTTGAATATGTAAACCCTAAACCCTTTAAATATGAACCTGTGAGTCCAATAAAGCATTCCTGTCTCCTACCCCCAGCTGGGATCATGATGGCATTACTGACCTCCACACAGCACAGCTCAGAAAGAGTAATGTTCCCATTCTTTATCCCCCTTGTCTATTTGTACCCATCTCACTATTTGAAACCTCCAGAGCACAGTAGCCAAATCTACACCATTTGTTCAGTTTGAGACTTGTCTTCACAAGAACAAAACTAATTACAGAACAATGGGGTGAACTTCCATAGGCCAACACTTGCTTCACTTTCAGTCATATCTGTGAAAATATGACTTAAATGTCTTAAAATATGTCTTAAAATATCAGTGGTCTTAAAATATCAGTGCACTTTTGTGTTGGTTTAAAGGTAGACCGGCAGGGGAAATGAACCCAATTCAGAAGAGAGATTATAAATCAGAATAACAATTTAATAAAATAATACAATAAATACCATTATACAGACACACAATTGGTTTTAACCCACAAAACCCAAATGTATAACCCAGCACCCTGGGGCATGAACAGAGTGGTGTTCATTGGGCCCCCTGAGTGCAAAGTAAAAGAAGAGGGAAAAAACCTGTTGGTGAGAGTGCTGGTGCAGTCTGGTTGAGAGTGGTGATTGCAGTCCAGTTGAGGGGGGTGGTCTCAGTCTGGTTGAGAGTGGTGGTCTCAGTCTTCCTCTGGATCCCATGAGTGGTTAAAAAAGTCCCAAGACTCCAAGATTATATATCCTCAGGTTCAGGCAGGAATGCCCAGTCCCTCCCTCAGGGTGGGCAGTTCCACACAGGGTGTGAGGACAGGAGCACCCTCCTGTCTCACAGGCCTCTGAACACCCAGTTTACAGCCTGAGGGGTCAGGGCTGCTCTGGGCAGAGGGTGTAAATGGTCTATTGAGAACAGTTTCTGGGCAATGGCATGGAAGGCTCTAGAATACCCAGTTGTGGGTTACACCCACACAGTGATGAACTGGTCCCAGCTGTTCTAACCAGGACAACTTTGCACTGTTTTGCAAAAGAATGAGGATCACCACTGTCAGCCTGACACCTTCCATGTGTGGGATGGTAAAACTCCCCATGAAATGCAGAGAGTGGGGTTCAAGACACTTTCAGGCTGAAAAAAAAGCAACAGGAGGGAAGCGAGGTGACATAACAAGTGCATAGCTATTAGGTTGTATAATTTTGGCATGAGGTAGGTAACCAGTGTGTTTTCTAGTTGGGGGATTTTTTTGCCTTGTTTTCTTATGTACTTTGTAAAATTTCACTAAAATTGCACATTTGATCATGTCTAGCAAAAGAAGGCCATTACTTTGGGACTGTCCTTTACCTGACAATACCATCTTTTATCACTGAGATTTCTTCTGCCACTTTCTAAAATAATTAATTGCCATCAGTCACCTTATTTATCCATCATTTAGAAAACAGATATTCTTCATTTTTTAACAGAGACATCGTCAATCTTTCTACTCATTCTTGTTGCCCACTAAACATTAAAGCTTTACTTTAACAGTGTCTCCTGTAACACTTTCTACTACAATGCAAATCATTTTTAGGGCTGCAGTATTGCAAAATATGTATTTATGGTAGTTTTGTATATTCGCTTTTTTTCACCACCACACCTATGTCAGATTGTATTTTACCAGCTACAGAATCTCTTGTTATTTAAAATTCTTCATTTCCTTTAAACCAAAAATTTTGTAAAACACCAAAATATTTTTGAGGCTTTTTTTTTTTTAATAACAGCTTAGCAAATCTTGATGACTTTGTACATACTGTGTAAACCAAGTTACTAATACAGGGTAATTACTGAAATATTACAATTTATTTTCAGGTAGAGAGCAATGATTAATATTTTTGCTCCCTTGAAGAGTTACAAGCTACAAGCACCAGAATGTCACAGGGCTTTCTTGTGTCACAGGGGCTTCCACATGCCATGAAGAATTACAGAAAGTATGGAGATGGATGAAAAAATGAAAATGTTATGTGACTGACAACAGCTCTCTAAGTTTTTATCAAACTGAAATACCTTCTCCAGTAATTCTTTTCTTTGTTTCTGCTTCAGAAAAAGCAGAGTTCTGCCCCAGATTTTACACAGTAATTTAAGACTGAGTGAAAACAGTAAGATTAGGGAACTATGACAGGAAAGTGCAGAAAAAGAAGGGAAAGGGAAGCAGAGAAAGAAGGGCAGAGAGATATTATATGAGAAATGTGGCTTCAGAAACCTCATTTGCAGCTGGATAATTTCCATGATGAAAGTCAGACTTACAGCCATATTCAGGTGGACAGAACCCACGAGCTGTAGAAATCTGCAGGATAACTTTGCATGCAAGAACAGGCCTGAATGCAGAAAGGACCCCATTCTTTTAACATTTAATTTTTTTTTCCCAGCTTTAAGGCGTGATAGTAATCATCTACCTTGTGCATATATTCAAAAGTAATGACAGGAAGAAAATTTATGTCTAGATTAGCATCAGCTTATTTACTACGTGGTATAATTCCTCATGATGAATGCAGCACACCATAGAGGGCACCAGAATATGGGCAGGAGGCCTTACACTGCATTTATCAGACTGTGCTACTGAGAGGGAAAAGTGATCTTGTGGCCTTGGTGACTGCAGTGCACAATTGCTGTGTTTGCATTTCTAAGATTGTTTCAGATCTAAGAAAGGTTTTTCTCTCTGAGGTACAAAAAAAAATGTTTAATTTCTAAACGCTGCTCAAAATTTGCATTGAGAATGCACAATCCATCTCACATGTGATCTTAGTACACAATAATGTTCCACTTAGGCTCTGTAGCTGAGATGATCTTTTGTAGGTTGACATTCTTTTTTCTCTATTTTCTTTATGACTAACTCCTGCAATCATGGTCTGGCATTAGGCTGGAGTGAATCAGGTCTTCAGAGGTTGAATACAAATTCAATCCAATGCTGTCCTGGCTTAGAGCATATCTGATTTACAGGTGTCACCAAAAGAAATATGTAAAATAAGTTCGGTTTTTGGAACAGGTTTTTGCATTCACTTGGTAAAAATGTGTTATTGCAGTGTTTAAAACCAGTTTGGGAAGAAACATGTTTTAAATACATTAGAATGCTAAACAAACCACTGCAAAACACATAATAGTCAAACAGGTACTTACTCACTTACTGACATTACTGCAGTGAAGGGGCTCTGAGCCTTTCCATTAAAAATCCTATTTTCAATACTTTATAAGTCTGCTGTAAAAATTACATTGGACTGAAAATCAGAATAAAAGGTTTCAGCTTGGAAATATGTAATTTAAACTTTTCTTTGTGTTTTTGTTGTTGTTGTTATTTGTTTTTTTTAACAGTGTGTTAGTTTATTTTGTGTTTGTAGATGCAGAACAGAAAGAAATAAGTTCTTGAGGCATGTTGCACTGAAAGCCCAAAATAACCTTACTTGCATCTAAATATGATTGACACTGGCAAAGTCTCATTTTGTATATCCAAGCTGCATATGCAAAAAAAAAAAATTTAAAAGAACAGATCAAATTTGATTATACCAGGGCTTAGCTTTACCTAACCTTATAAACATGCTCCCTTCACACTTAGACTAAGAATGAATATAATCTGTTTAACCTGTCAGGGATTATAATGTATTTTGGAATAACTATTCAATTAATACACAGTAGTAAATTGCCTTCTAAAATATCTAATCAGGGGTTCTAAAGTGTGTGTCAGTGTTTCTCCATACCCTGATTTACATCATGGTTTTATGGTAGATTTTACCTGACCTTGACTTATTTCACTTTTCAGAGCACGGAAGTAATGATCTCATTTGTGATTCATCAGGTTCACATTTGATAAATTAAGATTTCAAAGCAAAGCCTGTGTTCCAGTTCGCTTTCTGGGTACAAAAACTGAATTTATTATTTTCACTGGTAATACAAACATGAAATCCATAACAGAAAAAAGCACCTTGCCTTTCATGTCTGAAACACTTGATAAGTCAAGCTTGGGGACCTGATTTAAAAATTTAGATAATGAACGCAAAATAGTTTCTCAAAGTTATTTTTAAGGGTTAAGAGCCTAGGAGAAAAGTAAATATCATGTTGGCAAGACCTTTTTCAATTCAGTGTCTCCGCAGAATATTTTCTTCAGAGAAATGTACCCGAATCCCCTAAGGACAGTTGGCAAAGTTTCTTCTCAAGACACAGAAAGAAAATTATCAGTTTCTGTCATGAAATCAGACATCTTTATTTTCATTTCCTTCATTTAACCTTTTGTATACAGCACTTTAAACCTTCCTTACAATCATAAAACATGTTAGTTTGAAGGGACACATCAGGATCACCCAGTCAACTCCTACCCCTCCACAGGACACCCCAAGAGTTGTATTTAAGGTTATGGAGTGTTCCTTAGCACTGAATATGGAACTTATCAGGAGTTTCTTGTCAGCAATCTTGTCAATGCCTCAAGTGCTGTATCTTAAACTATCACAGGAGTTCCCCAGCACAAACTCCCTATATTTGTTTGAAGTTTTCCAGACTTGACACTCACACCTCTCTTATCCATTGCCACAGGCAATCATCTTCTCTAGCAATTCTCATGATGAGGAAGGAGAAAGCAAAAGGGAAACATAATATAACAAGTGTATAACTTGATTTAGATGCTTTTTTCGAGTTTTAAAAAACAATACTGCTGCTATTTCTCCTGCAATTGCAACCAGCTTGTTCACTAGCATATATTATGTTTTCTTCTGTCTGTTCAAATATATCCATTTTGATAATTAGAGATCCAATAGAACACTTACTGATTACCTGGGCTCTACTTCATTCTAGTTTTGAAGCAAAACGTTTTGCACATCTATTATATTCATGTTTCTAATTGTCATGGTTACTCCATGCACTTTTATATCCTATGCTGCAACCAGCACCATTTTTATGCAATAAGCATTTTCCAAAATAATTAATTCTGTCAGATATGAGATCAGATGTCTTATTATTTCTCCATATAAATTGAGCTTTGAAAGGAAATAATACAGTACTCTTTGTTCCTATCCCAGTTAACACCAGCTTTTCTTTTGCATCCTTACAATATCCCAAAAGGATTAAAATTCTTTGTTCTCTGGCCAAATTTATGCCTTTATCTTTGTACACCAATAATCCTTCCAGGGTAGATGCCAATAAAACACATCTGTTACATTTATATTCTGACATTAGTCCAACTCTGTGCTCTGAACCATTGTGTTTTGATGCAATGTGCTATTAAGCAACTTCTGTGTTTTCCAATAAAGCAAGCTGTATATCACTGAATAATTAAGTAAGCCATTTATATATAGAATTTATATCAGCATTAGGGCTTTGTCCTGGGTTCTTTATTGACCTTGCACCTTTGTTAACTAACTGATGTGCATTGCTTTGATGCACAGACCTTTCACAATAAACAGAACAAGCACTGGCAAAATATATCCACAAAATACTCTGATGTTTCAAGGAGTTGTGATCAGGGATGTGGAAGGTTGAAGAATAGGGTGTACACTTGGAAAACAACACAGAATCCAAATGCTTTTATTTTTCTTTAACAGGCAGCATACTTTGTGCCTTTTATCAAAACACATAACTATTTCTGGGCAAAGTTTTCAAGCTTATTCAATGAGGGGTAAGGGAGTGGGGTATCAATATTTATGTAACAAGAGTGACACCACTTTTTCTTGCAGCTTGGACCAAAAGATCCTTTATCAAATCTATTGGTGCTTCTTGTGAGAAAATACGTGAATGCAGTTCTGGATTCTACCATAGCTGGCTTCCCTGACATATTAAAAAAATCAAATTCCACAATATTGGAATGCAATGACTACACAGGAAAAAAAAAAGCAAGAACATTGCACACTACTTTCAGTTCCCTGTGTTGTCATTTAATGAGAGGAACAGCTGGAACCCACGCTCACTCACCTCTCTCTGCTCTTCCCCATTGGCATGGGAGTGAAAATCAGAAGGGTAAAAGTGAGAAACCTCATGGGTTGAGGTACAGACTGAAACAGGAGCCAGGCCTAAAAGAGTTAACTGAGATATCTTGGCCTGCTAACAAACCCCAAGACCTGTGGTGCTGGAAGAACATTTTAGGAGCACTGATTAATATCATGTTCTGTTCTGCTCACTGCACCAAAGGCCTTAGTATAGAAAGAATAGGAGTAGTACACACACAGGAATAAATTAGGTAAACTAGACATTTGAATAGGATATAGAAGGCCCAGAGCCAGGATTTTGCAAGCTTGAAGAATTCAGGTCACCTCACTGAAGAGGTCAAATTGAGGAAGACGTCCATGGCGACCACCAGAGGGATGAAGGCTTGAGGAGAAGACCCCCACAGTAGAAGACTGGGCATGTCTGGAAAGACTCCACCCAGACATCAGCCTACTTATTAATGTGTATAATAACTGATGTAACCATGTATCTAAAGTGTATAAAATAACTTGCTTTTGCACTTGCAAGTTGAGCTGGCTTGCTCCCAACGTTGAATAAACAAATCCCTTGCTGCCTAAAGATAAAAACGTCTCTGAGCAGTCTTTCAGGCCGATTTTTCAAATTCGAGACTTTAATAGGTAAAACAAAAACTGCACACACGAGTAAAGTAAATAAGGAATTCACTCCCTGCTTCTAATCAGACAGCAGGTGATCAGCCATTCCAAGGCAGAGAGGGTTCCATCATGCTCATTGCTTTAGAAGACGTTAAGTTCAGACTCCAAATTTCCTCTTTATTTCCCTCCACCTTTTATTGCTGAGTATGACACCTTATGGAATCGGATGTCCCTTTGGAAAGCTGGGATCTGCTGTGCTGGCTCTGTCCCCTCCCAGCTTTTTGCCCAACCCCAGTGTGTTCATTGTTAGGACAGCACGAGGAGAATAGAAAGGACTTAATGCTGTGCAAGCACTGTCCTGCAAAAACAAAAATTTCCCAGCACTGTTTTGGTCACAAATCCAAAGCATAGAACCTACCATGAAGAAAATTAACTCTATCCCGGCCAAAACCAGTATGATGAGTGTTCTAAGAAACCAAAATCTCTTTCCAGAAAATAGAATGTGGCTATTTATAATGCTTTGTTGCTTGCCTTTGTCAGATGGTGAAATAAAATTATGGTCAAAGACTGATGGTTCTGTAGATGCATGGAAGGTAATTATAAGCTTTTTCAATGGACACCAGACTGAAACCAGAACTGGAGATAAAAACATGGGTCTTACTATAATCAAAGGAAATTGTATTCCAACAAGTCAAGGTTGAATTTTGCTGCAATTACTGTACCTGTAGAACCTCAATAAGGCTTCATAAGGTGCTTTATATGGGACTCAGTGAATGACCTACAGGACTTATAATTGAATCTCAGACCCTGCACTGTGAATGACAACGGCAAACAGCAGGCGGAGAATTATAATAATAATAAACTTTTAAAAGTCCCTTACATTCATTAGAACAAAATTATTGTGCTGTTATTTCCTTCTTCATCAACTGCCTTTCTTTGGACTTGAGTGCATTACGAGTATTTCTATGTCTTTCTTTCAGATAGAAAATATGACTTTTAACAAAACGTTGTTCATGAAAAGTGTCTATTGTTGCTCCAGAAATTGCACTGCCTGACCAAAAGACCCAAAGTTACTTTTTGAAACTGAAAAATTATTTCATTAGCATAATTCCATCGTATTTTTTTCAAATTAAAATCATTTGACTTAGAATTTCTCCTTCTTCGCAAAAAATGAAATCTTTGCACATGAAAAGCTCTGGATCACAATCCCCTCTGATCATTGTCTGGAGACAGTCATCATTTGATCACTCAGAGAAAATGAACACACTTCACCTGGTACCCTACAGTTTAAACCTGCTAAAATCAGAAGTGATGAATTCAAATCATTCTGTCATCAGCCATTTGTCAGTGGTGTTGCTTCCTGTGTGTTCTGCAGTTACATGCTAAGGTGACAAAAGCAGCTGACAGTTCTTGACACTATTCTTTCCTCTATTAATTCTAATACCATTTTTGTGCTAATTCAGTATTCAGCATTCAGACATGATTCAAAGGGGGAAGAAGAATGTCTAAGCATAGGATGACTGCGTCTTCATTTCAAAATGAAACCTTCTCTATCTTTTATGCAACAAATTATTTTATCTCAGCTAAATTAAACAATTTTCACTCATAGCACAAGAATAATCCCTGTCTTAGTCTGTGAAGTAATTTTCCCAAATGAGCACAAACCTTCAATTAATAAAAGTAATAATTGTCCTTGAAGATGTGTACTTTTTGATCATATTCCAAACAGTGTATGTGTAAATGCAGAAGGGGAGGCAATGCCATCCCGCAGGTTATTTGGCAGTGTGGGGGACAGGGCTGCTGATGTTCTCCAGGAACAGCTGGTTGCCTGGGGCAACAATACTGCAGGGCTGCAAAATGTTTGCTGGCTGCAAAATGTTTGCTGGCTGCATTGCATGCCTGTCTAGAGCCAGGCTGCAGAGACTTTTGTTTGTTTGTTGGTTTGCTTAGGCCATTAATGCCCTTAGGGCCAGACTAGGTAATAGCCAAGCCTGGTTTTATTTATAATTACGTCCTCTTTAAGAGTTGAGTCCGAAAAATCCAGTACAAAGAACTGCCCAGAGACTTTTGATCTTTGAGCAGTAAAGGTATTTATTGACAGCACTGGGAGCAAGCCAGCTGTTGCTGGAAAAACTTGCTTGAAGGCTTCACACAAAATCAGCAGTTTTTATGCAATTTTCAAATATGATTAAGTGCATATTCATGTGATTACAACATCTATCTATACATATTAATAACAGGTGGATATAGGTGGAGCTCAGGCGGGGCTTGGGGTGGTTCTTCTCTTGGCCCTCAATTTTGGTGAGAGATCCACTCTTCATCCCGTGGGTCTGGGGGCTAATTCTCATCTTCTTCAGTTTGACCTCCCTTCTCTTCTATTGTTCTTGACCTGCTCACTGAAGCTTGGAGAAGGCCTTGGCTCCAGGTCTGTTTCTTCTACTCAAATGTCTACTTTATCTTACTGCTTCTTAATTTATTACCTCTGGGCCTATTCTACATTTCTTTTACCATTCTTTTAAGTTTTGGTCCAGTAGGTAGAACAGAATGAGTACAGATCATTTAGATGTTCAGAGCCTGTTAACAGGCCCAAATTTCTCAGTTAACTCTTTGGCCTCTTGTTTCAGAGTCAAAACCTTCAGCTTTTATACCAGTGATGACCTTTCTCTACTCAGCTAGGTTTGTTCTCAGTGCAACACATGCTGCAGGATGATGACACGTGGCTTTACCAACAGGCCTGTGATTAGTGGAACCATTTGTGAAAGTGTTGCCTTTAATTGCACTGGGCTGCTGTTCACTGCAAGTCCCAGAGAGTTCAGACAATGCTGGGGCACCACCAGCTCAAACTCCCCCAGGCTTGCTCCCACACAGAGAGACAAATCTGCACCATTTCCCCCTGCACTGGCATCTGCTTCAGAGGAGAAACAGATCCAGATTCTGCATTTGGTGCACATTTTAAATTGTCCTGAAAGGCAAATATAAAACACGTGCCAATTACCAAACTGAAACACAGCAAAGTCTTAGTCTCTGTATAAAAGACTACAGCTGTACAAGGAGTAAGTTTTAAGTATTAGAAAGCCACCAGAATTTTCTCATGGTGTGAAATGTATCTTCCCCACTCACATTCAGATATCTTCTTCTGTGTGCTTGTTTCACCACCTTTGACCTGTACAAATAAGTTGGAATAGTTTTGAGCTGTAAATGTTGTTTCCCCAGAATGGTAAGGAACACTCCCTCTAGAGTTGTCATGTTTAAAGACTATAACTCACAGTATTCTTATACCGTCAGAAGACATTCTTTAAAACAAGCAGAGGAATTAATCTGATCTCTCTGTTCTTTTCTGGGCAGGCTTTTCAATTTCAGAAGACTTACTTACTGAGATGCAGTACATGTATATATACAAACACAGTAGAGAAAGAGAGAGGAGTGAAATCTGAAAAAAAGAATCATGAATGTTACCTTCTGTTCTTTAGAAAAGTGCTGCTTTTACATGAAGACAAAACTTTGGCCGTAGTCATACATGTACACATAAGTTTAAAATGTACATTTACACTGAATAGTTGAAAATAGATGAAATAGATGAATAGTACCAAATAACAGAGAGGTCATTTTTATCTGAAACCCCAGAACATGGAGGACACTGGGAGCTACCAGTCTTTAAAAGCTCAAAAATCATTAGTCTTTAAAAGCCAAAAAGTCATTAGCCTCTAAAAGCTTTATATATTTCAGTTCTTTTTTTAAGGGAAAATTCCTTTTTAAAGGAAAAGTGGCCGTAAAAGGAAGCAAGCACATCATTTGCTTGAAATCAGAGCCTTCTTGCAATACCCCAAGGCTATACTTTGCTTCCAATTAATGTTCCCCTGCTTGGAATGATATACAAATATGTTTTTATGTTCTTTATGCATAGCAAATCTATCTAATTATTTTCTTAGCATGTTCTAGTCCAGATCAAAGTACTTAATTGCTGTGATAATATTAACTTCACAAGTCTATCATTCATGAGTGGTTAGTCTTTTTCTTAAGCTGTACTATCACATACAAATTAGAAAATTAAGGCGATTTAATAAGTTACATGGTTAAGAAAAAACCCTTTTTAAAACTATTGATTAGATGCTACAAAAATTACTACAGAAAAAGTGCAATACTGTGTAACATGAATTTACAGATACTGTTTTTTTATGGAGGATTAAAAAAAAAAGAAAATACATTTCTAATCAATTATATTGAATTTGCTTGTGTTACACTTCCGCCTGTTCCAGGCTATATACTTCCTTGTTGTTTTCTCTTTGGAAATATGTAAAAACAGCAGGATAACATGCACACATAAAGTAGATGTAAAGGATGAATCAGAATAAAAGTCTACCTGTAATGGTCCCTATTATTACAATAGAACTCTAAAACTACATCACCTCTAGAAATCAAAGAAGTCCTTCAATTCATCTGCAAGAAATAAAATCAGTTTTTTGTCACTGAAATCAAACTACATGAAATATTCATACACTGGAAAAACCATGGAAATATTCACAGGCAGAGCAAACTTGGAATAGAGAGAGAGGTTTTATTGCCCAGGGAAAGCCGCTAAAGCAGCAAAAAGAAATCAGGTAACTCCAGAGTTTCGTATTACTTCAATTCCACTTACACATAAAGCCAAATATGTTTTCTCACATGCAAGAGAAAGAAAAAGTAATTAAGCATTCACTGGGCTACAGAGATGAGATGTAAGACATGGAAGTCAGGACATCTCCTAAGTGTCCTACACTACAAACACTTGACCCCAAATCTTCTGAGGCTTTATTACTTCCTCTAAAGGCAGGACAAAAGTGGGGATTTCACAAAGCATTTTTAAAACTCCACTTATGTCAAGAATCAGGAGGGGGAGGAAGGAGGACTTAAAACTGCATGGAAAAGCTATTCCAGTTCTATTTTATATGTAAGGGGTGAACAGGCTTTGTATCAGCATTCTGTTTAGGATTATACACATCACCTTATCTCACTTAAAGAATACAATGGGAATAATTAGCTGCATTATTACTGAAGAAATTAAAATCTTGTTATACAGAGTTGAAGTACCTAACTGTTGCTCAGAAAGCACAGAACAAAGTATACCACTATTATTTTCACTCTTTGCAATTTGATCCTTTCAGCCCACCAACAAACTCCAGTATATTCAAAAATTTAATGAATTATCTGAAAATACAATCACTTCCTTCGGTGTATCAAAAGTCACACTTATTTTTCAAGTTCATTGCCAGTATTTTGTATTATTATTTTAAACATTCATATTTAACTAGATAAAAAAGAATTTTAAATCACACCATTTAGTACTTAACAGACATATTTTTTTCATCTATAGGAAAAAAGTCAAAAAAGGTGTTTTGTACCAGTGAGTGAGGAGGAGAGAGCAGAGAGAGAGAAAATGACTGTCGGTAAAAAAGGATCACCAAAAATGACTTTAGCTGTTTAACAAGATAAAGTAAAAAGAGGAAAATCCAGCAATAAACTCATCAGTTGAAATATATTCTACTTGATGTTGTTTGTTAAGGGACTGGGAGATATAACATGCATAAAAAGTATTCTAAGTAATTTTTTTTTAATTTTATATAGAGCTACTGAAGTGATTCAAGAGTGACACTTCATTTTCTTGAATAGATGAATGTAGACAAGAATACATAAAATAAAAACTCTCTGATCCATGTGTATAGTCATATTATGAAGTCATACAACCCTTTCCAAAAATTCTGGACTGACTACAGAGAGGATAACAGAATTTTTGTCATCTGAGTAATAATGCTTCTGCTCATAAGTTTAGCCTCTGAAATCTCAAGGTGTTTCAAGCAGAAAAAAATAGATGTAAACGAAGTCCAAACTTTGTATTTTTCAAGTCTAAAAATTAAAAGTGAGTTTTTCTGCTCATTTCAGTACTTTGAATTTCAGCTTTGACCTACAGTTAAAATCAGTGGGAAGGAGAGAAAAGGAAAAGGGGAAAAAGCAGAGGCTTACAACATTGTAAAAAAAAAAAAAGTATTTTTTTTCTTCCATATTTAAATTGAAGACTTTCTAAGTAATCTGACACACACTCTTCCGTCACTACTCAGAGTAGGTCAGAATTATTCACACTTCACATAGTTTATTATATATTATATATATTATTAAATATTATATATATTTATATATTATATTATTCCTCCTGAGAGGAAGAAGAGGAGGCCTTCCTGAAACATGTGGAAGAAGCTTCACATTCACAGTCCCTTGTTTACAGGCAGAACTTCAATCACCCTAATATTTGCTGGAAAAACAACACAGCAAGGCACAAAATCTAAGACACTCCTGAAGTGCACTGAGAAAAAGCTTCCTTGGCACAGGTGATCAAGGAGGTAACAGTGAAAAGTGGATTTTACACTTAGAAACAAGAAAAAGCTCTCGGTGGATGCAAAAGTTGTGAGCAGTCATGGTCTCTGGTAGAGACCATGGGATGGTGGAGTTCAGGGTCTAGAGACGAGAGAGCAGGGCAAAAAGCAGAATCACACCCTGGATTTCAGAAAAGGAGAGATTACCTTCTTTAGAGATCTAGAGATCTAATCTCTGGCCCTAGAGAGAAGATTCCAGGAAAGCTGGTTGATAATCTCCTTCAATCTCAAAAAGGTCCATCCCAGCAAGCAGGACACAAGCAGAGGTGGCAGGAGGAGGAGCAAGGACCTCTTGATTGAACTGACAGAAAGAGAAAGTGTAAAAGAGGATGAAGGAGAGACAGATAACCCAGAGGAAGTATAGTGATGCTGTTCAGTTTTGCAGGAATGGGTATAGGAAAGCCCATAAACATCTGCAGTTGAATCTGGCAAGGGTTGTCAAAGGTGATGAGGAAGAATATTACAAGAACATACACAGGAACGAAGGCAAGGAAAAACTTGGGCCCATTGCTGAGTGGGGCTGGTGATCTGGTGACAAAGAACACGAAAGACGTCAAGGTTCTCAATGCTCTCACTGCCAGGAAGATTGACCTTGATGCATCCATAGGTCCTGAGATCAGAGGGAATGTCTGGAGGAAGGCAGACACAACCTCAGCAGAGGAGGATCAGATTTGAGAGCACTTAAGCAAACTTGCACAAATCCATGGGCCTGCTGGGATGTGTACATGAGTCTGAGGGACTTGGTTGGCTGTGAGGCCACTCTCACTTGTGTTTGAAAGTTCATGTCAATCAACAAGGGTCTCTGAAGGCTGGAAGAGAACCCAAAGGCTTGAAGACTCCTGTCTTTGTGAAGTGCAAGAAGGAACATCTGAGGAACAACAAATGAGCCTCATATCAGTCCTTAGGAAGGTGGTGGAGCAGCTAATCCTGAAAAACCTTTCCACATATATGAATGGCATGAGATGATTTGGAGTAGTCAGCATGGATATATAGGGAGGAAATCAAGTTTAACCAAATTTACAGACTCCTACACTGAGGAGTAGAGCTGGGTGAGTGAGTGTAAAAAGCGTGTTCCTTACCTCAAATTTAGGAAGGCTTCTGACACTGTCTTTTGTACCATCCTCATAATCTGGCAAAGAAATGTTTAGACAACTCTTCAAAGAGGTGGATGGAAAACTGGCTGAACAGCCAGGTCCAGAGAGCTGTAATCAGAAGCAGTAAGTCCAGTTGCAGGCAAGTCATTAGTTGTGCACCCCAGGGTCAAAACCTGTGCCAATAACGTCTCACCTCACTGTCAGTGACCTGAATGTTGGGACAATGTGCATGCTCAGGAAGTTCATAGGTTACAAAAAACTAGAGGATCCACCAGAGGGTTGTGCTGCTGTTCCAAGGCAGATGGACAGACTGGAGAATTGGGCAGACAGCAATCTCATGCAGTTTAACAAAGGGAAATGCAAAGTCTTGCACCTGGGAGGAATAACCCCAGGCACCAGGACTTCCTGGGGACCAACCAGTTGAAAAGAAGCTCGGCTTTGCTTTGCTTTCCTTTCTTTAAAGAGAAGGACGTCGGTGTCCTAGTGAGCAACAAGTTGATTACGAGTGCTTCAACGATCACAGTTTCTTTTCTAAGAAGTCTGCATCTACCACGTAGACAACTTTCTTGTCAGTGTCCTTTTGTTTCAGCTCTCTCACTTTAGCTTCAGGATCCTAAAGGACTGTTTTTATGTCCTTGTCTGCCCTAGTCTACAGTGGAGAAGTTGTTCTAATTTTCACGTTTGGTGGCTTACAAGGAAGCAATATCTTTCCCTTCAAATTCCTGACCTCAAGTGAAAGAAAACAGTAGAAGTATTTCTGATTGTGGAGATGCTGTAAATAACAAACTATAAATAATTCCCATTTAGTAGTTTGTTATTTTTAGTAATATCCTGGGTTTGTGTTCCAAGACAGGGAACAGTTTGATCTGTCTAGTTAGAAAAATCTAATAAAAGAAGTCACCTATAGGCAATAATAGCCTTGATTAAAATGAGTGCACCCTCACAGCAAAGACAGCCTTCTGGGCTGCATCAGGAAGAGCTCTGCCAGCAGGTCGAGGGTGGTGATCCCAACCTCTTCTCAGCCCTGGTGAGGCCACATCTGGAGTGCTGTGTCCAGTTCTGGGCTCCTCAGGATGACAGGTACATGTAGCTCTAGGAGTGACAAAGATGATCAGGGATCTGGACCATCTTCCTTATGAGGAAAGGCTGAGGGAACTGGGCCTGTTCATCGTCAAACAGAGACATCTGAGAGAGGATCTTGTGAATCTTCACAAGTATCTGAAGGGAGGGTGTGAAGAAGATGGGGCCAGGCTCTTCTTGGTGGTGCCAAGCAATAGGACAAGAAGCAAGGGGCAGGAGCTCCAGTACTGGAAGTTCCATCTTCCACCTTCTGTGAGGGCGACTGAGTGCTGGAACAGGCTACCCAGAGAGGTTGTGGAGTCCTGTTCTGTAGAGATATTCAAAAGCCATCTGGACACAAACCTGAGTAAAGTGCTCTAGGGAACCCTGTTTGAGTAGGGAGGTTGGACCAGAGGACTTCCAGTGGTCCCTTCCAACCTTACCCATTCTGTAATCCTGTGATTCTGTGAACTTCCAGAAAAACTAATAATTTAGTTTACCTCAACCAAAATTTATAAAAAATAATACAATAAACAGAGGGGGTTTTATACTCCTGAGAATGCAGGATACTGCAAATTAACACAGTACAAATATTGTCAAATTAAAATGCAAACTTCGATGCCTGAATAAAACTATGTAGTAATAATAAGTGGTTTATAAAAAAAATTCATTTATTATTCATGACAATAAAACTAATTACAATTAATTTATTTTCTGTGCCTATCATTGTAACAAATACTTGATCTAGCATAAGTTAATAAATATGCAAATGAAAAGTTACCAAAGCAGGGAAAAAAAGAATTGGATGTTAACAACACTCCATCTCCTCTGGTATTTTGTAACTATATTTTGTGATTTGGAAACTTTGTCAAGTTCTAGTTCCAAAGCAACTACTTTTTTTTTTGCTTGTCTCATTAGTACATAGAGACTGAGATTGTAGACCGAATCAATACATTTACACGTCCAGAAATGAAAAAAATCTCACAGGAAAAGGGTTTCACTGCCCTCCCTGTGTGAATTACAGAAATAACATTTTATGAACAGCTGATCTGTCATCATAAATCAAAGTGCCACTGGATCTTCAGCCACATAAACTTAGCTATTCTTGCAAACATAAGAAGTCTAGCTGTTGGACTGTTGGACTACCAGGAAAAATGACCATGATTACTCACAGACTGTCTATTCTGGAAACAATACCAGTAATATTTTAAAGATAAGTAAAAAAAAATCTTTTTTGCTTTTGTAAACAGGATGGTCATGTAAAAACAAGTGAGAGAACAGAGATAATTACTGTCTCAAAGCAGGAGACTTTGAAGCAATCAGCAGTATTTCAAAAGAGTCTCCATTTACCTGCAAGTAAGAATTGTATAAGGGTCAACTCAAAAGTATGGAAAATGCTCCAGTGTTACTTTTTCTCTCACTGAACTAAGATTCTCTGTCTGTGAAAAATTGAGACCTACCAGTTTTACTTTCAGAGGAGGATTTGGAAGACCAGTTCATTAATGTTTGTCAAGTAATTAGAGACTATGCTGATAACCACCCTGGAGAAAAAAACATCAACAGCAACAACAACAATAAAAATAAATAAATAAATAAAAATTAAACCCCACAAAACCAAGAAAACTAACAACAACAACAAAAAAACCCCAACAACCAAAGAAGAGAATTCATAAAGTTCAGATTTCACATAATGCACAACAAATAAGTAAAGCCACACAGAGAATAGTGATGATCAAAATAAATATTAAACATCTTTCTCATGTGTTTAACAGAAAATAAAAAAGTATCTGATGGTATAATTAAGAATCAAAAATCTTTATATTGCTGTTATAGAAGTTGCTGGCTAATGTCTCCTTATTGCTAAGTATTTGGTTTTGCACTATCAAAACCTTCCTTTTTCTAGTGTATCTTTTTCAAATGATTCCTGCTTATTCAATAATGAAATTAGACCACTATGTGATCTTGCATCCATTTACTATCAAAGTCAGGCTGCTGGAAGGACTTTAATTCTTGTCATTAGACTAACAAAGCTGTCCACAAGCAACTGTTTTCTATACTTTACTTTTAAACTTTTATTTTTCTATATCCATTAAAATATTCAATTTTTTTGTGGAATGCTGTCACAAAGTATATTTAACAAAAAATTAATTTTACAGACTTCATTAAATGATCTACCAGTGACTAACAAAGCCAACAAAGCCAAATGAAACCATTTTAATTATTTGCTTTCCACTATGATGTCCCATGTCAGATTCCAGAGATTCGGGAATTGTAGAGATGGATTTTTTGACAGAGAATTTTCACACAAAAGAAAAAAGAAAAAGTGTAGCAGTCTATGTTTCCTGTTGGAGAAGCTCTACACCTTAAAATATTAAATATTCAGATGGATAGAGAGTCCAGATCTATCTTGTCACACCACTTAGCAAACGTAGGGGGAGGCTGATTAAACAGTTAAATCAGATATTCTGAAGAGGTGAGTGTTTAGTTCATATTTCAGTATTGACTTTTCTTGGACCAAATTTCTCTGTAAGGTACCATGTAGATAAAAATTATTCATCCTTCAGGTATTACAGTCAAGGGAGACCATTCATTTCTTTTATTACCCCTGGAATTCTCTCATACAAGTCCAACACACAGCCACTGGAAATATGTAAAAACTAATAAAACAATTAAAACCAAAAACCTAACAGGCACCAGATCAGTATCAGTTTTCCTGGAAACTGAGATCTCCAATATGTCACCTAATTAGAGAAGCAATCTAAGACTAATCAAGACTAATATCTTCACAAATTTTATGTATTGGCTTTGAAGCTTTTCATTGGTTTTAGAAGATACAGGCTTGATGGGTGAATCCCCAGCCTTGAGATACTCATGTTGAGCAGCATTTCATAAAGAATACAAAATATGACCAAAAAAAAAATCTCTCTTAATGGCGAAGAATCCAACCAAGACAAACAGAGCTCAAAATCTCATCAGAAAAGAAAAACAACAAACAAACAAACAAACAACAATGTCCTATGGATAGTTTCAAGATATGTCCAGAAAATTAGATCTACATGTTGATTGAGGTATGGCAAAGCAAAATAATAAGTTGACTTTACTGACTTTTAAAGTGTACAAATGTTGACCACAAGAATCATTGAGCACTAAAGGGAGAAATAGGAAACACACAGATCTTTCCAGGTATTCCAACAGCATCGTTTGTAATATATTCATGTAGAAACTGAATGTTCAAAAACACCCAAGAGACTTAGGAATAGAAATACCATTAACTTTCAGTTCAATTGCTTCTCTGGGTACTTTAGTGTTTTTGAAAATCTTCCCTGCAGATAATTAATCACTTTATGTTGCTGTTCAACAGTGATCTACACTGAGGATTTTTTAAATCTTTTTGTTGTGTGTTGTGCATTCAGCCAGAAGAAATTATTGTCCAGTTTAGCTGTTATT
The DNA here is from genome assembly GCF_003984885.1 of Neopelma chrysocephalum. Taxonomy (NCBI): domain Eukaryota; kingdom Metazoa; phylum Chordata; class Aves; order Passeriformes; family Pipridae; genus Neopelma; species Neopelma chrysocephalum. The sequence goes on along the minus strand of NW_020925659.1, from coordinate 282,070 downwards.
TCAGCATATTTGTAAGAAATATGCTATCGTAGCTGAATAACAGCAACCATTTTTTTTTGTTCTTGTTTTAATCAAAAACCCAGAGAAATTTTGTGTGGTGGAAATAAAGGGATAGCCACCACACTTCTCTTTTGCATGTGAGTCTTTCTCACTGTGCTAGAAAAACATTCTGTGATAAAAAGTAATGGGAGTACAACAATTTAACCAGCAAAGCACAGCACAAAGTCAGCCACTGTCTTCAACCTCCAAAGAGAACACTGTTATTGTGAGTGTGATTGAAAAAACTCTTCCAAACCTGCATGCTGTTGCTAATTTCACTTAAATTATTGTTCTTCACCACTGAAAATGAAAGAACTCAAAGATTTACAATTCACATCACTATCACATCTAAACACAAGAGGTGTCCCCCTCTAAGGACATCACACAGTACTTCAAATTATGTTTCAGTTAAAAATAGGAAAATAAAATTAAGTGGTGGTAAATACAGACTTTCTGGATATAGTTACAAGGAAAAAATTATAACTACTAATATTTTTGTATTTGATGCATTTTTGCATCAAAATCTACACAATCAGACACTCTAAACATTTGTCCTTTGTCTTGTTGTTGGTATTAGTCTTTTCTTTAATCTACTACACTCACCCGTAGGATTTTGTCTAGATTTTTTTCCATTTAACAGTGAAATACTGAACTCCAACTTAGGGTTATACTTTTCTGAATCCAAACTACTTCTTCTTTCAGTATTTTGCATCAGCTCTCTCACTTTATCTGAAAAGCAGAAGTCACAACCTACTGATACTGTCCCTGAGAACTTCAGAAGGCCACCTTTCCAAGGCAGAGGCTGTGCTGTGAAAACAGCTCGACTTTTGTTCACACCAAACTATTAAAGAATTTTCTAGACTGTCTTAAAGATGGTTTGTTGCTATAAAAGCAAAATGCCTCTACAGAGACACTAAACAGAAGGAATTTGAACAACAGAAACAACCCATGTAGAAATGTTGGTTCAAAAAACAGGTGCTGAAGAGGGAGGACATGGTTGGTGGGTCTTTTTTTTTCAGTTGTTTTGAAACAAAGGTCTTTTCCGGGTTTAATCTTTTATGCAATCATTGAAATTGTATTTGTAGGATCTGTAATCAGTTTTGTTTTCCAGAGTAAAAGACTTTTTAGGGCTTGTGATTAGCTGTGGTGTGGGAAAGAATCAAAAGAATGAAATTTGACAACTGTCCCAAAATTATTTTTTGTGTTCTCTTTTTGTTCTGATAAATAATCCCGGATGACATTTGATTGACAATAGTAAAGCCTGAACGTCTGGATTTCCATTCACTGTAGCATTTTGAATTAGAATTTTACTAGATGATGACAAGATTGGATAATTCTATAATTCATCAAATGGAACCATTATTTGCAGTCTTTCATAACACAGTGGTGGTGAGTTTCAATTGTTGCTGAGGCACAAAAATCTATTACCCAACCACTTTTGGGCCACATCCAACCAGAATTCAGCAGATATGCTCATTTAAATGACTTCTTTTTTTTTTTCTTTTATTTTAGTCTCCTGTTAATAATCACTTGCTTCCACGGGGAAAAACAAACAAACTTGCAGAAAAACTTTGAACAGCATGGCCATGAGATGCATAAAGTGTTCTAAATGAAAAGGTTTGCAGCTGTGAGAGCAACAGTAGGTACAAGTTTCTCTTTTGGGTATAATAACTTTGATGTCAGTTTTAGAGCTTGCAGTGCCTTTGATACTGTCTCCCCATAGACACCTTTGAATTGCCTATCAGTCCTCAGCAATTAATTGCTTTTCTGAAAATGCTGCATCACCTGGAGAAGATGACACAAATGTTGAACACAGAGCACAGAATAGTGACTTCAAAGGCAGCGTTTGGAACATGGTAATGCTGCAATGATGAGTCACAAGATGGTACAGGCAGCTCAATGCCAGCCTTGAATCAGCTCCTGAATCTTCAACCATTGACTTAAGAAAAAGTCACTTCATTTAGAGAGGTCGGTTTTATACCGACTGTTTGAAATGACTCTGAATTTCGTGGGATAATCCCATTTATTTCATTGGTACAGGTGCTGAGAACTACTTGACTTGTGTTGAGAATCTGTCCAATATCAGACCCTAATACTATTTGTAATAAATGTTTAGGGAACTAGTGAAGTTTGGTTACTCAAGGTAACTCAATGATATCCACTGATTGCATTAAATATGCCACAGTTTGGACAGTGTTTGCGTAAGAAATTAAATCTCTAGTGCTCAATACCTGTTTAAGAAGATCCCAGTCAGAGCTTCAGGTTACAATCAATGAAGTTATCCAGCATTTGGATAAGTAAACTTAAATTGGGAGGAACAGGACATCGAATTCCTATAAAACAGACCCTGATCAATAACAAAATAACATTTCTAAGAGCAGCTCCCAATGACTGACATAACCTGCACGTCTGTAGTACAATAAGAACCCAAACATGCTTCTTTTTCCATGATTCTATTTAAGATTAATGATGTGAAAATGAGCTTTTACACTTTAATTTTTACTGTTGCAAAAAGTCTGAGATCTCCATTTAGTACAGGTGGTATTTTGACTCAAATTATCTAGTGTTTAAAATAAGCTTTGCATGAAGTATTTGTCTGTAGCTTAATAAAACAAGTAAAAGAATTCTTTTTTCCATCTTAATCACCCCTATACCCATTATGGAGACACCTGACCTGGCATTACACAGAAAAATAGGCACAAGAGGGAGGCTTGTTAATTGGATGAGAAAGTCCTTTCTTTATGTTTCCTTTTCAAGGAGAATAGGAAGCAGTTTGAAAGCTGGGCTCCACATACTGATGGGCAAATTTCTAAGTCAAGGTTTCAATTCAGATTGCTGCTTGAAATATGCCTTTAATTCATGCCAGTTCCTCGATTAAATTTATTTCTCTGGCTCATCCACATAATGTATATATATATGTATGTGTATATATATGTATATATGCGTGTATATATATGTATCTATGTATATATATTTATGTATGTGTATATATATGTATATATATATATATATATATAAGCACACATTGAAAACCATGGTCTGGGATGTTTACTTCCGCTTAATTAAAAAATTACAGTACAATTTTCAATTTTTTAACTTGGTGAAATCTCTGGAGCCGAAAAAAGGTTCATCCTCATAATCTGCCAAATCTCTTTCAATCCAATGTAAATTCAAAACTGGGCAGAAACCCAAAACAGTATTAGCTTCCATAGTAATCTTAGCTAAACAATAAAGCCTACAGTGTTTTTCCAATTTGTTTAGCTACTTATTTTTCTGACATATTATTTATAAATCCGGCATAATAATATGGAAATACTACATTAATTAAGAAAAAGTCAGGTAGAGATGTCTCTGCTTGGTAGCTTGCTTAAATCTTTTCCTGTTGTGAGACAAAAGGTGATATTATTGACATATATGATGTATATCTACATGAGCAGTTTACATACCATTTGTGCAGGTGAATTTGGACATATGTTTTATATATGTATGTTGCTTTTTCCAACAGGTAATTAAATATAGAAAAATATCCGTGTAGCTTCTCCAAGGTGTTGAAAATTTTCTCAGGAGACAACTTAGTGTCATACCACAGATGTAGTTTTATAGCCACAGTTTCCATCCAGCCTGTGTTTATCTTGCAAATGTGTAGGGAAGTAAAAAATATACCAACAAACAGAAAACCCAAAACAAACAATCCACCACACACACAAAAAAAAACAAAAAAGGAAAGAAAAAGCAAAATCAACGGCAACAAAGTACAAAGCAGCAAAATGTTAAACCTGGCAAAAAAAAGAAAATTAAATTAGGAATTTCTGCTATAAAATTCATGCACATTAAAGGAAAGGCATATAGCAAGATGACTGCAGTATTTGATTTTCTGAATGCAGCCAGGAACATCCTTATCAGCTAATTATATGAATGCAGGAAACCAGCCTTCAGAAATTATCTGGATGATATAAAATTGTCTGACAATTAGAGTATAGGAAAATATGAATTTATTTCCTGATCTACTCTCCTTATTTAGTAGTATTTCATCTCACAGAAATATTTTGAGGGATAGGACTTCAGTGATATGACCACCAGAAATAATCTTACAGCATTTAGAAGATCACCTGGGAACGTGCCTAGTTTGGAACACCTGAGTTTTCTGTTTTGGTGGTGTTGAAAGTTATATATTAAAACATCAGATTTGCAGGATAAAAAAAGAAATCAGGTATTAATTTGTGTAAATTCTTACTATCCAGCAAGAACACACGGATTTGTTTAGTTAAACTGTACAGGACTCATGGGTATTTAGAACCGATCCTGTTCTCCAAGGGAATTTTTGATATCACCATAAAAGTCTACTTTTTTTTCTTTAATACCATAGACACGTATGTGACCTGTTCTATTTAATTAGTATTTCCTGTTGTATCAAAAATTCAGTTTCACTTGCATACAAATAAGGACAATGGATGTCATGTTACAGCAGCAAAGATGGATCAGAATTTATCTAATTCAGTTAATTCCAGTGGTACCTGTGTTCAGTGCATACTGATCAGAGAATGGCACTTCAAAGTAACAACACTGATTTGTTAAAAAAGTGATTAAAATATCTTCTGTGACTGACAGCATGAAAAATTTTGAACATCAGATGTTATATGAACAATCTGCACAATATATGGCATCATTTCAGTTTAGGATTAATATACAGGGCTATGTAAATAGCCTGTTATCCCCCTCTGAGTTTTTTGGTACTTGTGTATGACTACAGAATATTGCAATTAATACTAACAGTGCATTTTAAAGATTCTAGAATTCCTTTTTTTTTCCTCCTTACATTTTTGTTTCACTATTTACAGATGCTCAGAGAAAGTAAATGCAGCTCATGAAAATTACTATGTTTCCATGAAGGTCAGTGTGTTTGCCCTGGTTTAAGAAAACAGCTTCTGAACTACTTCATAACCCCAGTGAAACAGGATTCAGAAACACACACATGCACTAATTACTGCCTGTTCCAGAAGATCAGGTGGAATGCTCCAAACATTCTTGTGAAAAATTAAACCCAAATTATCCCTGTTTCTGAAGTAAAAAAAAAAAAAAAACCAAAAGAAATATTCTAAACAAAAAAAAAAAAACATAAAAAAAGAAAAAAAAACGAAAAAAAAGAAAAAAAAAAGTCCACAATTATTTTTATTGCCCTTTTCACGGATTAAAACCCCTTACTATGAATTTTAGGAATTGATCTGCCTCCCTCTTCTGTGTTGTCCTGTATTGCATGCCAGTAGCAGTGAAGAGCCCTAGCCACGATTTGGATTGAATTTTATGATGCCACAACACATTCTGAAGAGGATAAATTCCATTTAAACATTTCCACCCAACCACTCTGTGTTCAGAACCATTAATTACTGTTTATTTCTGTATTCTGCCCCATTTATCCTAATAATCTTGTGTCAAATGTGATTGGTGATTAGCAAAAAGCTGCCTCTCGTTGCCCCAGCAATGCACTTTTCTAAGCAAAAATCTTTAATTCAGATGTGATGTGTGTTATGTGATGTCATAATTTTTATCATGCTTATGCAGGCAAATAACATTTACAGCGTCAAAAAGTCATTTCTTGACCAGAAATGCTTTGACAGCCCATCATCTGGTCTTTGTTCTGATTTCTAAATAAAGATTGACTTTTGCATACAGATGTAGGGAAACAACTACAACATCTTTGTTTTGTCTAGGAAAGAAATTATCAAAGTTTGGTGTTTTAACAACTGGGCATAGCTGTTTTTTTCAGAAAGACTTACTAGACCCAAATATTTTACAACAAATTCTGTCCCTGAAGAGTATCCTGCTTTGTCATATTCTTGTGTTCTGTGTATACCTGCTTTTGCATACTTTTGTTTCAATATAAATGCCAAAGTTCAAGAACAGAAAATGCAAATGAAGACATGATCCTGTGAGGAGAAACGACCAAAGAAGTTCCACTAATCAAACGCTGATAACAGTGATGTAAAAGACCTCCTGGCTCACCAGAAAGTGTGATGTGCTAAGGCTGATCAGAATACTAAAAATAAAATAAAAAAAAATATTTTCTTAACTTAATCTCTGTGTGTTTTTTTTTCTAGAATTCATTCTCCAGATACACATTCTCAGTGAAGGCTTTAGTTTGCTAAAACACAAATATTTTCCTCTTCTTCTTTCTTCAAGATATGAATATTGCAAAATTATTTTTTGACCAAAAAACCCCACATACTCCAAGGGTCCTTCTGATAAATAAAAAATGAAAATTATTCATGCCTATTATTATTAAAGCTGACAACCAAGCACATATGGGAAGTCTTTTGAAGGAGCTGTGATTTGCTCAATTTAAAAGTGAGAGAGGAACTGTTGTGCCCAGATCCCATGAACGACTGTGAGCAGAACAGACCAGGCAATTAAGGCACTGTTGCTGTGTTCTTGGGTACCCTTAGCAGAAGTGGTAAGGCAGCCACCTACACATGGTTTGTTTGTGGGCATTTTTTCCCCCCCGTTTCCTCAGTTTGAAGAGTCTTATTATTTCCTATTTATTTTTCTTCTTAATAAGTCTTTCCACTGCGCTGCTTTTGTGATCTGACAGCAGAGTTTGCCCTGTCTCTACTCTTTTTTGATTAGCCTTCTTCAGATGCACTCAAAGCCTTAAAACTCTGGAGCTGAGCACGAGGCAGAACGCTGCAGAGATGTCATGCCAACCTCAGAACAAACCTACTTACCCCTTCTTCCTAGAAGTGAAGCTCAACCTGCGACTTCCAGCCAAACAAATCTCCAGCAGAAACTTTATTGCATTATTTCCCCTCCCTTGTAGAGCAATAAAAAACATTACAGCCTCTATTTAATATCACTCTCTAACTGCTTTTCACCACGGTGTGTTGAGGCAACCTATAATATTACACATGATAATGCACAGTCCATGAGTGTAGTGTAACAGTGTCACCATATAACGTAGGAAATCTGGATTCTAGATCATCCTCCTGCCAATTAATGTCCCACATGTTGTTGGATTTCAAAATATGATATCTGCAGAAAGAGATTTGAGGGGTCTCTGCAAAAGGCCATGGGAAAACCTCATCTCTGTGGACTCTTCCTACCTTCTCCAGCAGGATGTAAAGAGACTCCTTACATGGTGTTATTACATGCCCTACCCGAGCCAGAGAGTCCATATCCTGATCTCATCAGACCTATGCAGAAGAACTATTGTACCTTATCTCTCTCTTTGTGTTCCCTGAACCCTTGTATTTTGTAGACTCGAATACCTGTTCCCCCCACAACCCCCTAAGACCTCAAGATTTGTCAACCTGGGTTTTTCCCTATTACTTCATCCTCGTGAAACCCCCCAGTTTTAATACAATGAATATGCAACACCCCCCCGATGAACATGTAAACCCCCTGTTAAATATGTAAACCCTAAGCCCTTTAAATATGAAATTGTAAGCCCAATAAAGCATTCCAGTTTTCTCACCTCCCTGGGATCGTCTTAGCTTTATTGACCTTGGCAACATGTGACTTCCAAAATTTCACTGGGTCATTCTAAACTGCAGAACTTGGAGAAACCAACGTGTTTGGGGCACGACGCCATTCAGTTCTCAAGGCAATAGGCAACTTGCATGACATGTGACAAAGATCTCAAGCTGCAAGGTTTTACTTCCTTGTAATGGGCTATGTTTTTTTGGGGGGGGAGTTGGTTTTTTTATTTTTTTTAAAAATTATGGTATGTTCACATATTCAGTGCTCAAATCAGTCCAGCAGTTTAATTCCCTGGGCAGCCTCATCTCCTCGGATGGTGAGATTGACGGGGAGATAGACAACAGGTTAGCAAAGGCATACAGTGCCTTCAGAAAGCTTCATAAAAGAGTTTGGAGAAATAAACACCTGAAGAAAAGTACCAAGATCAGTGTTTCCAGAGCCATAGTGCTGTCTACTCTTTTATATGGATCTGAATCATGGGTCATCTACCGCCACCACCTGCGACTCCTGGAACGCTCCATCAACGCTGCCTCCGTACAATCCTGAACATCCACTGGTCAGATTATGTGACCAATACATCTGTTCTAGAACAGGCAGCAGTCACAAGGATTGAGGCCATGTTGCTGAGAACACAGCTGTGCTGGGCAGGGCACGTCTCCAGGATGAAGGACCAACCACCCCCTCCCCAAGATCCTGCTTTATGGGGAACTTGCCACTGGCTGCCGCAAGAGAGGAGCCCCGAAGAGGAGATACAAGGACTCCCTGAAACAACATCTCAGCCTTGGCCATATTGATCACCAGAACTGGTCTGCTCTGGCCTCCAATGGGGAGGTCTGGAGACACACCATCTCTAACGCTGCTGATGCCTTTGAGAACGCACCAGGATCACCCTTGAGGAGAAAAGACAATGCAGAAAGAATCGTGTCTTGCAGAATTTACCACCTAAGGAGTCTTTCTGCTGTGCCTTTTGCAACCGGACGTGTCTGTCTCGTATTGGCCTTTTTAGCCACCAGTGTGTTTGTAACAAACGTGGGTAGAGCCCTTCCCAAACCTTTGTTCATGAAGCCCGGCCATGATGATGATGTTCACATATAAACTATGGTATGTTCACATATAAATTGTGGTATGTTCACATATAAATTATGGTATATTCACATATAAATTGTGGTCTGTTCACTGGTCCAATCTATCTGTGGTGTAAAGCTCGTGGCTTGCATAGCTTTGCTCCAAGGATAAACCAGGAGCCCTCTGACATGTACTGTCAGCAACAGCACCACAAAACAGTGGGTTAAAACAAGAAAGAAAGTGGGTTTGCTGTGAATGGAGCTGAAAGGCAGTAAGTAAGCACAGATAATGCTTAGAAAATAAAACTTACCAGTGCAATGCCCCATCGGCTATATAAGATATTCCTGAATAATTTCTTCTTCCTTTCTAATAAAAAAAAAAAAAGGACAAAAAATAAGCAATCCAGTTCCTTCTTTATATGTACATGTATATATAATGTGGGATTTTTAATTATTTTTTTTTCCTTCATTGCATTAGCAGTCTCTTCAGCTGAGAGGGAAAGCAATGTTGTTCTTTTGGTGGATTACGGAGCAATATATTTTTTTATCCTTATTAGAATTTTGCTATGACTTGGATATTTAATTTGTTCATGCATATTTATCCATTTTTTACAGATCAGCTAATGAAAATTGCCTCTCACCTTGATTAAAAAGACCTTTCAGTATCTAAACTTATACTAATAAATATTAATCTGCATCCCAACAGGAAATCAAAAGTGCCTTCTAATATTTGATATGGGTTCCCCCTTCTTTCTCTAATTGTTATTTTGCATTCTATTTTATTTTTTTTATTGCCTGAGTGATAGCACAGCCTTCCAGGAGACAACCAGATTACTCTCTGAAACCTCACAGCCTCTTAGTTTGGTAAACAATCCAAGTCTCACTCATTGCTTCTTAATTGATTTCATTTGTAGACTATAAATGTTGTTTGCACGTTACATCAAAAGGAAGAAGAATTTAAATGAAGTGACAGAAATAGGCTCAGTTTTCTGCAGGCTGAGATCCTTCCTGCTTCATAGCCAGGTTTTGCTTAAAATCCAGTTCTATGTTCTCCTTATGAAATGTGTATTGAGTTCAGAGAGAATTTAAGACTTTTGTCTGGGCTTATAGGGACAGTTCAGGATTATGCAAGACTTCCTGTGGAAATATTGCCACAGGCTAGATTTTGGAGGAGGAGCTGCCCACTTGGGTAGTAATTATGACATTTGAAAACCAGTAAAAATTTATTATCTCCTTCCACTTCTCATAGGATGTAATTGAAAATACTGAGAAGTTTAGAATGCAATTTGTAATGCTGCAAACGTTTAAAATGCAAATTATCATCTAGAGAAAAACAAAAGTTCTACCTTTTCCTAAATACATAAACACCAAAATATAACAGGAATGAAAAGCAGGGAAGTTAGAGAAGACAAACCATCACCACCAAGAGGGTTAAGGAAGAATGAATCTCAGTTATTTTCAGCTCTGTGGGACTTTTCAAGGGTAGTATTTAATGAAAATTACCTTTCATCCATGGTAAAATAAAACCTCCAAAAGCAATAGGGTGTAACAGCACCACATTGACAAAACTGAGACCATTTTTTGACATCATCTGCTCTTTTTAGACATCAGAAATGAGGTATATCTCATCTGACTTCTAGACACTGATATCTACACTAACTTGTTGCCTCCTTTTTTAGTCAATTGAGAAAACACAGAATTGTCCAGAATAAAGGTCCCTATTAGACTTTTCTACATAGAAAACGAGTCAAGGTAGACAAAGGAAAACAAATAAAAACCTAAACATTTTCTTTCATCGAAGTTTTAGAGCATGAAATGCTTCCTAATCAACTGTAACACTAAGTATATTTGCTCAGGAAAAAAAAAACAAACCCTAACCAACCACAAAAACAAAAATATTCCTTTATAGTGGTTTAATGGTGATCATGTAAGTAGCACCAAACAAATTGCATCTTTAAATTAAATTTTCAATTAATGAAAGCGCAAATAGGCTCATAGCTCATTCTAAATATGAACAATCCATGTGCCCTTCTCAACCAATTAATTATTACTTGTCTCCATCAACGTTCAATATATTTCTCTTGTTTACAAGCTGTAGATTGACTTAAAGTGCTTTGAAAGATGAATGAATGAAAGACAGGTAATAAATTCACTACTGCATAAAACTTCAATTTCATTCTGTCAGGTTAATTTTATTTATTTATTTATTTGTTTATTTATTTTGATTTCCCTCTCTGAATGAGGGTAGGGAGAGTGGTGAAAGAAGGAAGTGAGGTTGGAAATAGAAGAAGGAACCCTAAAGTGGTCCCTCCATTCTCTTTGTGGGTTTTTTGACTGTGGGGGTAAAAAGCTACGTTGCTTATTGTGTGATCATTTATTAGGCTCATCTTTTATACTGCTGAGTCTCCTGTCATATTGCTGTCATATTTTTTTACTTCAGTAGCATACTTTCTTTGACACATGGATACATGTTCTGACTGTACTGTCTGCAGACTGCATTTTTATGGTCCCAAGCATTAAAACAAAAATAATCTGTTACTAGCAGGACTTCCTAACAACTACACCAAGAGCCAGACTGGGTCCATGAATGTTTTAACTCAAAAACTAAAGCTAAAAAAAAAATAGACAATTAATCTTTTTACTTTATCTAGTGTCATGGTCTTCACCCTCTTAATGTAAGTATAAGTAAAAGGCTGAAGCCTGGCATTCATAAACCTAGAGAAAACATCTTGTGTGCTTCAGCCAGAACACAGTCCAGGTTGTTGCTCATGTTGGGAAATTTTACATCATCTTGAGTTAAAACTACATGCCTGGCTTGAAAAGGATCCCACTTTATGTGGAGAAGACAGCAAAGCCATGCAGGAAACTGGTATACAAAGTGAATTAGGAAAGCTGATATCTGATAATGAAATCTCCTCTTGGTACAAGTTTAGTGGCGTTTTCTGCTGCAGCTTTTTCCAGGCTCCTCAGGGAGATATCAATAATAAGGCCCAAGCTGATAGTAAAATGAGAGGTACTGGTCACTTCAGGAAATGCTGCTCGCAACTTGCATGCTGTTCCCACGGTGCTTTAGAGCAGTAGCTGGCAACAGAAGGGATCAGTTCTTGATGAGTTCAAAATGAATAACTCAGCTCTCAACAAACTGCTGTATAGATAAAGTACACAAATAAGGCAATTACTGTAAAGTACATGAATAATTATTATAGATGAACAATTACTCCTGGGTGCATAAGCAATCATCTGTGCAAACAATTAAGGGTACCTCATCTCAATAATAGCTTTATTGATAAAAATAAATCTAAAGGAAGTCCTGACAAAGAAAAATGTCATGTGAGGCAGCTGAAATCCATTTACAGTAGTAGAACTTGCAATTATAGGAGGGATTGGTGGTATGTCCCATCATTATCAGTTCCAAGCTCTTACCATCACCAGTACTATTTCCAATAGCATATAAAGTTTGTCAAACTATTCACAATACTTTTCACATTGCTACTGGGGGCTGATTTATGAAATATGCCATCCAAAATGTGCCATCCAAAATGTGCCATCCAAAATGTGCCATCCAAAATACAATGAGCATTTTACAGAAAAATTCTAAGGCTTTCATTGAAAACTCAACAGGTTTCCTGTGCTAGAATGAAGCACATTGACTCTCAGAGAGCCTTTGTGCTAGAGAGGTTTATATCCCTTTTCCCTTGCAATTATGTTAGCAGAATTTATTCCCATCAATTTAGAAGTAAAATTCCCAGAGGCTCAAGAGAGAACCAGCAAATCAACCTCTACCTGCAATGAGCATGATCCAGATTGTACAAATGCATGTCCCCCAACCTCACTGGGGAACAAGGACTGGGGAAGGAAATCAGATCTGAGACACCAGAAGAGGCACAAGGGAGAAAACTCTAATCATTCCAGCTATTGGCCAAGTGCTGGGTAATAGCCTCAGTCACCCAAAATGACTGAAATAGTATAAAATTATTAATTTTAAAGGTAAATATGCTTGGAGCAAGAGGCTTTGAAAATTGGTTCAAGAAAGGTGTGGGGAAGAGTGATCCAAGGAGCTTAATTCTGATTTTGAGTATATCACCTTTTCAGGTAATGTAATTCTAAAACCTCCCACAAAGACATATGGGAGAGAAAAATCCAAAATTAGTGAGTACCCAGCTACAGAAGCTGCACATCCTGTACCAGGCTCTACTAAAAAGACATTTTAAAAACGTGTTGCCTTTTTTTTTTTTTTTTCTCTCAGACTCTGCTTTTCTGGTCACATTAACACATAATTAGAGGGTCACAGCTAAAGAAGTTTTGCACTAAAGGGGAAATCAGCATGCATATAGAATATCCAAGACAGCCAGGTGCTGACAGATTTGTTAGGACATCTTTCTTCAGAATCAGACTTAAAGATCAAGAGGCCACTGGGTTTTTTTAAGGCAGAGGCACCTCTAACCATGTCCTGAAGAAGGCAGTAGATGATAATTGATGTGTGCTGGAGAGCATGATGTGCGAGCAAAATGATTTATTAGTAATTAAAATTAAGGCAGGAAAACATCAACTTGATTGTTTTCCTGCAGAGTTACAAAGAAAACCCCCATAAACCATCAGAAACTGTTAGTGATGATCTCTACTGGCTTGGAAGAACAAATGGTCATTTGGTATTTTGTAAACTGCATTTCAAATTAAATGGAATGAATACAGAAAATAGCAGTTATATAACTGATCAAATGGTGATAATTCAAAGCTTTTATCTCATTGCCAAACAGCCAAGATTGTGATGAGACACAGAATAACCCTTTCTTTTTTTCCCCACAGAGGCCAGAAAAGCAGAATCAGGTTTATAATAAAAACAGTTCAGATCCAAACAGCAGGGAGAAGACTGCAAAAACTCACTGGTCTTTACAACAGAAAAATAAAAACATGCTTTCTTTTTTTTCCAAAGTAAACAGAATTTACACTTTTCTCTCCTCTTTGTGTCCTTTCTCCTTCCTTCCTTCCTTCCTTCCTTCCTTCAGCCACCCTTTGAACTGTCCTTCACATCTTGTAGCAGCCCTGGTGTGTGCTGGATTCTTCACTGGGATGACTAAATCAACCAACCCAACAGTAAAAATATCTCAGAATGATTGGGTTGTCTTGGATCCCCAGATCATTTGTCACTGGAGCTTAATGTTTTTAAATGCATGGTGAGGGATAAGGAAAATGGATTTTTAATAATGATGATCTGTTTAACTCATTTTAGACTTACTTTATGATGATTTTAACTACACAATCCTCATAAGTAAAGATGTTTTCTGAAACTCTTGCTGTTGGACCTAGGGTCTTTCTGCCTTACTATTTGAATATGTTACTTGAGTGTTTAATTTGAGTCTGAAGTTTGCTGCATGGATGATAATTTTGCCTCTTCTCCCCTGTTTTAATACATTGATAGTTGTTTCATTTCTAAGTAATCAAATCATAGAAACACATGGATCCTGAGCTTTCAGGCATGGCCTTAGCACAAGGGTCTTCTGGCTGACCTTTCACCCCCAATAACAAATCATATTTTGCTGTGAATGTCCATTTGCCCTATAGATTAGATCAGCCTTTATTTTTTCATTAAAGACAAACAACATTCAACTTTTTTTACCTCTTTTACAACTAAAACTTTATCATTTTGTCAGTTTACAGAGGTTTTTTTTTCCACCATTGTCCCAGAATTAACTCTCACTGATGATGCTCCCTTTGAGTCATTATGATTTTGAGACATTTCTTGCTTTATATATTGGCACTAGAAAAGGCCAAAGGCACATGATTTGGACTCAGAATATGAGAATATGAGAGCAAAGACACCTTTAGGGCAATTGTTTCAAATACTATTGTTTCTAGGTAGTTCAATGAAAATATTTTAGATCTTTGGGATTTGTATAAAATGAAATTTTCGAGTGAAACAGTACAACTACTCCACATTTTATTTCCATGTCATTTTTTACATCTTTCCCTTACTGTAATGGATAGTCACACACTTGGTTCAGCATAATCAATAACAAATAAAAAATCCATATAAAATTTTACTGCTGTTGGACTAACTGTATTAAATAGAAAGTCGGTGGAAAAACTAACCTCACCAGAAGACTGGAGGGAATATAGTCTGTTTTCTCTTGATACTAGTTAGATAGTTGTTAGAGAAAGCCCTAACTCAGATATTTACTATATATTCGTCATCTTTGCATATCTTGAAGGCACAGGTGTCTGATTATTAGTGCTAGCAGCTCTTATACAAGACACATGGTTCAGATAAGAATAATCAATGCCTTCATTAAAAAAAAATATATCACCCAGAGGTATCAATGCTCCTTTCAGCAGGTTTGGGGTGAAATAACATTAAAAGTTTTGTAGCGGTCTCAGCTTTTCATTTTTATTTGTCCCACGTATCCAATTCAAAACCTTTAATGGCTTTAAAATGTTTCTCAGAGAACTAAGAGAAACAAAGAATGATGTGGGATTCATCACCTGGGTCTAGGATTGAAGAGTTTGGATTCAGTTCTGAGGTGTCACAAATGTTGTGTGCTTTAAAGAAATCACTTAATCTGTGTCTGCAGTGCTCCACTGTTTTATGCACCTATCCACCAGCTCACTAATATTATGGGATGATCAACTTGGTTTTCCCATCTAAAAACAAACAATAAAAACCTCAATACACACAATAAACAAAAAATATTTTAAGGATTAAGACCCTCTACCGATCTGTAATGAACAGCTGGCAAAATATAGACAGCATAAATCCAAAACACTGGTGGATTTAGAAGAATTCATAATGTCTAAGGTGCAAGTTATAAGACAATTTGGAGAGGAAATTGTGTGTTTAATATAAACCTAATTCCCATTTAATAAGTAAAAGACTCAGTGCCTCAGAAGAGTGACAAGCAATTATTTCCCAAATGCAGAACAATTTTGTCTCAACTCAAGAAATCATCACATTATGTATAGAACTGTCTCTCCAATTTTTTTGAATTCTTTCCTCTGGCTGAGGTAACAGGGCTCCTCTGCCCTGTACAGAACAGGCAGAGATAATTTTACATAATAGTTTTTGATGATGCCACAGACTGATGCAAAAAAAACCAACACAAAAGTGAATAGTAACCTTTCCTCCAAGAAAACTCAAAATGAATAGCAAAAGGTGAGGATTTTTTTTCCTCACTTGTAAAGGGAAGAGAAGGACAGGAAAGCTCAGTTAAAAAGTACACAATATATTTTATTTGCTAATAAACTTTCTCTTTGAAAAATAAGTTTTACGTAGCTATTGTGAAAATGGGAATTTTTAAGTGAATTTCTATAAAATAATCTTGATCTACACAGTTGCAGTTTTGTCTGCTATCATAGAGAGTTATATGAAATGTGGTAACAGACAGATTCAAAGCTCTGACATAAAACTGGAATTCAGTGTCCTGATTACATTCACCAGCTTAATTTTTGCAGTTTAATTTCTGACACAAAAGAATGTTTCAAAAAGTATTTCCCCATTTCCCTTTATCTGCAAACTCTTTAATTAAAATATTGAATTGCGTGGTATGGAACATCAGAAGACTGTTGCTTTCAGGATAAATTCCTGGATGTTTATAAACACCATTTATTTTGGCTTATAACTGGAGATGACAGTGAACAGAGCTCAGAAAAATCTATAGAATGATTCAAAAGGAGATTTTTGGAAGGATAAGTTGATAGCTACTACAAATAATTTGTATCAATTACCTTGATAATCTTCACAAGTGGTTCAGAAGTGTCTGTTTACTCCTAGCTGTTTATATTTATCCTTCATTTTTATCCACCTTGTGTTTTCTCCCCCTACAGACCTGTAGTATTTGATTGCTGTTGGCCAATCAAACACTAAATAGGAATCTAGACTTGCAGGTTGTTCCTTGCTTGCAGTTAATACAGTCAGAAATAGTCAAAATTCTCTTCTTTCTTACAGTGATGCTACACTCACTTGCAATAAAATCACAGAACCTTGGAGTGAATTTAACACTTGTGCAGTTTGAAACTATTGGTCATGTTTTTAGGTCACACAAGTGTTTTGTCTTCTTTTTCCTTGTCTGTGTTCCGGACCTTGGAAAATAATCACATATTAAACAGCATTGATTTTTACTTATTTATTAATTCTTAAAACATTTCTCAGTCCAGAAGCAATTTGCTGATTTTTTCACGCTGAGGCATGGATGTTTGGCACAGAAACAGGAGAACAGTAGGAATTTCACAAAGCATGAAGAGGAATTTTAAAATTTTGTTGAGAAACTTGAGTAACTGAAATTCCCTGTTAATTACTTTTTTTTTTCCTGTAGCTTAGAAGAGTCTTTAATGCTAAAATGATATTTTGAAGTCAGTTTCCTAGCTTATGCTTTAGGACTTCTGTGTCAATAAAGTTATAAATTATTAAAATTAAAAACAAAAGTTATCTAAGTAGGAAAAATAATATAAATTACAAGTTGGACATTTGTACAACCAGGTAAAGCTGATATTTATGATCTGATCATTGCTAGTTAATAAGTATTTGTCTGACTATATAATCCAATACTTTATGTGCACACCAACATACTTCTGTGGAGAAAAATAAATTGCTACTCTTTTTTTGCAACAATTTGCACTTTATAAAACTTGAGTCTAAAGAAAGTGTTCTCATGGGATTTTAAATCAATAGAAATGACTAATATTATTCACTGAAAAAATTAAATGTCGGAAAATTGAGGAAAATACACCTTCCCTCCTAATATTACTATTTCACTTTGAAGGGGAGGACATTTTCTTGCAGTAAATGTCAGTGCAAATTTTGAGTAAATATTTCCCCTTATTATTTGGACTTTTTAATTGAGCCTGATTTACTTATAGGCTTTTTTTCACTCAAACATGCAAGCAAGAAATTGCTAGCTGAAATATATTTTAAACCAATGGATTTTAAACAAATGCTGTAGATGCTTGATTTAGAACAATCTGAAAGCAGAAATATGTGTAATCTTTCCAATCAAACAGGCTTAAACGTCACATACCTAAAAAGTTTCAAACAAATTGTTTACAAGGAGGAGGGGTTTTTTTGCCGAAATTACTTTGAGAAGGGAACTGAACAATATTATTAGAACAATTTCTTTGCAAACACAATTTGCAAACAGAAAATGAGGCGAGGCATTCAGCATGAATGATTCATTATATCCTTTTGAAAATTCGTTTTTAAAAATTAACTTATACATCAGCACTTTCTGCGTTTTTGAGAGACTGAGTAGAACACGTTCTTTCTGTTCATGAAAGTTTACAAACAAAAAACAAACACACAGAGACCCCACCAAAATCCAAGGCTTGAAAAGTTGAGCAGCTTCAGCTACGTTCTGTAAGAATTCACAGGCATTTTCTTGTCTAAATGTCAGCACCACACACACTTATTAGGCAAACTGTCAACAACTGAAAAGAGTTTGCTCTGGCTGAATGTCATCTGCAAGTTGTTAGGAGTCTAATCTCGCCATCTGACAAATGTTAATGGTTTAGCAGCAGAGCCATTCAAAGGAGAAATGTTCCTTATGAACAGAGAAAACACAAATGAGACCTCACAGCAATAACTGTTAATATGACTCACTTGGTGCAACTGCAATTTAAATCAGTCTTTATAAATCCGTGCCTGATGCAGACATTTACATTTCCTTTGTTTTGCACATCCACCTGTGTGAAGATCCCTCAATCATTCATATTCATGTGCACTGAAGAAATAAAGCTAAAAAAGCCCAACAGAACATAAAAAAGCCTGTGATAGCTCCTGAGCTCAAGAAATTAAATCAGTGGGTTTGCTTTTCAACTCTTTTTCACATCTCAAGGCAAACAGAAATAAATGACAATTGCTGCCCACTGAAGGGTGAAGAAGGCAAAAGTACAGCTTTTGGAGTACAATTTCCATTAAATTCAATGCAAATCCCTTGTTATTTTTCTGAGGATGTCTCAGTAGTTCTTTAACACCCTGATGCTTTGCTTTCTTTCTTCACAGAGCTTGTTTTTAAATGAAGGGCTGTTTCTTACATACCTAATGGATAAACTGAAACCTGAATGGATTATTATTTTTATTATTATTGCAAGAAGGATCTATTACCTGGGGAAGGGATGAAGATGGAGGAGAAACTGATTAGAATCACAAAATCATCTTTCCATCAGAGAGGCTTTAAGTTGGATGTGTAAGGAGTGAATATTGAGTCATCTCAGGATAGCAATTATAGAAAACTGATAAATTGATATAAACCTTTAACGTTACAGCTCTGATGGTCAGAAAACATAAAACTCTCTTTAATATGGCAAATGTATTTTTAACAGGAGAAAGTCAGGAGAAACTTAGTCACACACAGTTTTATCCTTTAACTCTTTCTGATGAATCTATAAGGACATAGGTCACATTCACAATTAGTTTAATTGGAAGAGGGGGAAAAAGTCCTATTCATTTTCTGTGGGTTGCCAAGTTCAGAAATAATTATTTTAAACAGAACTTTGTTATAAATGTAATTCAATTTAAAAGATTCTCTACTCACAGAAGTTACAGCTTTTACAGCTTTAGAGATCCAATTATATGCTTAAAATACAATAACCTTTGCTATTAAAATTTCTTCCTGCAACTTATCTTTTCCCATTTTTCTACCTCTGCAACTGATCCTGACTTTCCTTGGCTTTATTGAAATTTTATAGCTTAATCCAAACTCTTCCGTTTTTTTGCTATTGGCCATCTATCTTCTATATTTTCTACTTTCACTTCTTTGGATGGTAAAGTTTTCTCCTTCTTTTTAAATATCACTGAAGAGAAAGAGAAAAGGGTTTGATTTACTCTCTAGGGAGTTGAAGAGACACTTCACTTGAACAACCAGTAAACTTTGGTCTAGAATCCCTTTTGGCAATTTTAATTTTTTCTTTCCATAGTATTAATCATGCTATAGGCTCAGACTGATCCCAATCAAAACTAAATTGTTACTATTAGCTGAGACCAGTATAAATGTTTTCCATTCATTTATTATCTTTATCTTTATATTGATTGAATTCTTTTTAATTAACAGGATAGACAAAATTATAGTTTAACATGTGGTTTAGTTATTCTTATTTCTGTAGAATTATGTAAAAGCATAAATTTTGTTGAACTAACTAAATCAACCTTTCAAAATGACTGACTACACTGAAAAGTTTAATTTTGACCTGGAGTTCTAGATTTTTGAAAGCATAGAAGCACTAAATTATGTTTAATATTGGAGCTTGTGTCCTAAGGAAAGAAAGGGAACTGGTATGCAAAGAGAGGCTACCCAGATGAATCATCTCTTTGTAAACAACAGTAAGAAGAAGTAGAGCCTGTAGAAGAAAGTTCTTGACAGCAAGGAAACTATGTGTGAAAAAAAGACTTTTCCAACTAGGTCTGTCTGGGAACACTTTTTTTTTTTCAAGGCAGGAAGGGGAAAAAAAAATAAAAGAACAAAGGGAAGAAGTGAAGCTGGTCCACACTGACATATGGCCTAAATACAAGCTTCAAAATTAATGTCAGTTTTCATTAAGCAAGTAAGATATGACAGTAATTATTGTCCCACTAGGAAATATGAAAACAAAAATGTCCACAGATGAGCTGGAAATAATTTATACCTTGCTCTTGAGGGAATGAGGCAGGGGAACAGGGAAAGCAGAGCAGATAACCACCATTCCAAAACAGTGGTTTCTAAAAAAAAAAACAGCTTCTGTGATGACATTGAAAACAGCTATGGATCTGCAAAACAGAAAACATGACATTTGTTCATAAAACCAGAAAAAGACGTGTAGACAACTCTAGATTTCTGATTGAACTCAGATCTGTGCACGGTCTTGCATGAGGTTTTGAAGGAGAGAGTAATCAAGGGCATGGAGAAAGACAGAAAATATTATAAAATACAGCATCATTTCTATCAAAGGTCAGAGTTCATGATTTCAGACTAAGCCAGTATCACTTTTTTTTGCTTAGGATAATTCACCTCTTAACTAAGAGAAATGCAGGGAGTGTCATCTAGCTCGATTTAAGCACATTTTTTTCATTCAGTGCCTTGGAAGAATTTATCCTTTAAAGTGAGGAATGAGGAATTCAGAACCGATGGGATGGTGCCTCGTGTGTCCTTGGCAATGTCCTGGAAGTTGGGGACGGCCTCAGGGAGGAGAGGCTGGAGCCACCACCTGACAGACACAGCCAGCTCCAGACAGCTCTGCCAGGAGCTGATGGCACCTGTGGGAAAGGATATTTGGGAAAGGGTAAAATCACTGCACAGCAGCTGCGAGAGAGAGAGAGAGAGAGAGAGAGGAGTGAGGAAAAAAACATGAGAGAAACCAGCCTGCGGACACCAAGGCGATTCAAGGAGGGAGAGGAGCAGAGATTGCCCTGCAGCCCCTGGTGAAGATCACAGGGAACAGACTGTCCCCCTGCATCCCCTGGAGGACCCCGTGCTGCAGCAGTGCGCTGGTTTAAAGGTAAACCAGCAGGGGAAATGAACCCAACTCAGAAGAGAGATTATAAGTCAGAATAACAATTTCAGAAAATAATACAATAAATACAATTATACAGACAAACAGTTGGTTTTAACCCACAAAACCCAAACGTATAACCCGGCACCCTGGGGCATGAACAGAGTGGTGTTTGTTGGGCCCCCTGAGTCCAAAGTAAAAGGAGAGGGGAAAACCTGTTGGTGAGAGTGGTGGTGCAGTCTGGGCAAGAGTGGTGGTCACAGTCCTTCTCTGGATCCCACGAGTGGTTCAAAAAGGCCCAAGACCCCAAGATTATATATCCTCAGGTTCAGGCAGGAATACCCAGTCCCTCCCTCAGGGTGGGGAGTTCCACACTGGGTGTGAGGACAGGAGCACCCTCCTGTCTCACAGGCCTCTGAACACCCAGTTTACAGCCTGAGGGCTCAGGGCTGCTCTGGGCAGAGGGTGTAAATGGTCTATTGAGAACAGTTTCTGGGCAATGGCATGGAAGGCTCTAGAATACCCAGTTTTGGGTTACACCCATCCAGTGATGAACTGGTCCCAGCTGTTCTAACTAGGACAAGCAGATATGTGTACCCTGAGAGAAGCTGAGCCTGTGGAAAGCCCTCACTGGAGTAGGTTTTCTGGTAGTAATTGTGGCTCATGGAGGACCCATGAGCCCCTGCTAGAGCAGGGGAAAAGTTGTAGGGACAAAGGTGCTGCAGAGTAGCTCTGAAGGATTGCATTCCCCTTTCCCCTGTGCCAGCGAAGAAAGGAAGGAATGTAGAAATGAAGCTGAGCTTGACAGGGAGAAGAGGCGTTGTGAGGGTGTTTTAGTTTTTGTCCCTTTTTTTCCTCACCATTTCTCTCTATTATTAATTGGTAATAAATTAAATTAGATACTCCAAATTAAGATTTTTTTTTTTTCCCTGTGATGGTAGTTGGTGAGTGAATTCTCTGTCTATACCAACGAGCAAGCTTTTCTATCTTATTTTTTCCCCCTTCCTGTTGAGGAGGTGGAATGAGAGAGTGGCTGATGGGAGTCTGGCATCCAGCCACAGTCAACCCACCATGGGCAGTTAATAAACTGGCTAAGTGTGATGGGTAATGTTGAAAGGGCAGTTACTACTGTAATGGAGTTATGGGGTATGTCAACTTGGCACACTTCCCCCACCCACTACCCCTATTTTCACTGGCTCCCTTGCCATGTGCACCTATGACATTGCAGGTGAAAAAGTCAGAAGATGAAGCCTCTGCTGAAGAGATGACTCAAATCTGATGGTCCTGCACTCTGGAATAGTGGTTCTGATTCTCCCTCACGATTCCTAGCTCCATAATAAAGGAGTCGTGTTCTGTGAATGTCTTCTGATGAGCTCTCTTCAGGGAAACTCTGTGAGGCCTTAAACACTTCCTTTCCTCTTACCCATTTGCATAGATGGATAATGGCAGTCCTCAGGCTCAGTCTAAAAATCAAGGCCCTGCTGAAGAGATGGCTCAAATCTGATGGTCCTGCACCCTGGAATAGCGGAATGGGAATGAGAGGTAGACACATAGTTTTACAATTGCATTGTTAGGGACCAGCGACAAGAGATGCACCTTCTGGTTCTGTGACTTTATGTCACAGCTTTTCCTTGCTCCTCTCTCTACAGGCCTCTTTCCATCTCTGTGATTAATTCCCTTCCTCTTCATGCTGCTGAGCAGAAAGACTCATGCCAGGGTAAAGCACTTTGTGGAAAGACCAAGTTTTCATCGCTGAACCGAAAATCTGGGCTTCTGTCCCAGCTGTGGTAACAGCAGTTGCTATGGTGACACACAGGTTGCAACGGTGGTTCTGATTCTCCATCTCAATTTCCAGCTCCATAATAAAGGAGTTGTGTTCTGTGAATGTCTTCTGATGAGCTCTCTTCAGGGAAACTCTGTGAGGCCTTAAGCACTTCCTTTTCTCTTACCCATTTGCATAGATGGATAGTGGCAGCCCCCAGGCTCAATCTAAAAATCAAGGCATGAGGCAGAGACACTTACTAATTCCTCTCAGATTATTGCTGTGAGTAGATTTGGCTGCAGCACAATCAAGCAAAAGGGAAAGTTCCAGAGTAAGCGTGAAGAGCTTCCAAACTAAGCTTTATTTAATCCCCAGCTAACCCTGTGCTGTTTGCCCTGCACTGAAGGTGAGCACTGGTGGCTTCTGCACTTCCCAGTCTGGCACTGCACATATGAAAAGGCATCTCAGCTCAAGAGTAGCCAAGGTAACATGATGAGAGACCAGATGACTATGCAGGACTTGGAAGTGGTTACTGTATGATCCCATATTGGCACTTCAGCAAAGCAAATAGCAAATAGCAATTTCTATCTTTTCCCATCAGTGCCTCATTGTGCTCCCACCCACTTTGAGTTAGGCAGCAGACAAGGAGACTTGAGTACTGGTCTGCAAAACTCCATTGCGCGGAAAAGTAGCTCAATTCCTGTACACACAGGGTACATGGTGCCCTGAGTTATTGTTGGATTAAAAAGAGAAGAAAACAGACTTATTTTTTAATACGTGTTTATCCTGCTTAGGAATCACATGAGCAAAAGCAAGTTATTAATGTTGCATTGCAGCAATGTTTCCAGCCTCCTCTAAAACCTTTTAAATGACTGTTTATTACTTCCATAAACCAGTCTTCCTCAGAAAGAGTCAATAAGTAGAGCAACATATGTCATCAAGGATCTTCTCTAAACAGCCTTTACTTAAACACATAAGGTGACACATCCTCTCTCCTGCTGATTTTTGGCCCTCATGCAGACAACTTGCTTTACCCTTTTGTTGTTGTCCTCCATGGATGAGCTTTCAAGCTGTCCTCAACAGGTTATGAAACCTGTTGAAGGGTACAAAAACACTTCTTCCTTTTTATGATGTACCACCAACTGTGGTTGCAGATTGAGATTTACTGTACAGTTGAAGAGATCCATTCCTCTTCCAAGGCCACATGTTTGTTTTTTCCAGGGGGCATCTGCCACTGCCAGAATCTTGACCACAAACTGGAAAAACTGGTAAGAGCTTTATTCAAACCCCTGGTGATTTCTCTGCCTGGTTAATTTTGTTATTTATGCCTCTCTAAGCATGATCCAGATTGTCCCTTACTTACGTACTTTCTCCTACAGCTCTCCCAATTGCTTCCTGAGTTACTCTACTGATAAACACACTTACAAAATCCAACTTAATTTCAAACAAGAACGAAACAATTCAGGGTGAAGGAAAAAGGGAGAAAGTCATTTTTTGTTAAAACATTTTTTCCCCCTGGTTTATCTGCTTTTGCTCTTTAATTTACTGTGGTTACCCAGTAAAAATACAAAAAAAAATCAAGTTTGAAATGCCATATTTTGATTTGAAAATTTATTTCAGTTTTACCAACATTGCTAGCCTTTGTTTTTTTCTTTTCCTTGGTAAGTAGGTATGACTCCTGCAGAGTGTTATGATTTCAGCAGAAGAGTTTTGTACTAACTAACATTCTGACAAAGCTTTTCTGACTACATCTTTATACTACACATATTCTTCCTACACCTGCTACTGAAATAAAATAGTAGCTCTGGGTAGTATTGCTTAATTGTATCTCCATTATTTTCTTGTTCTAACTTCTTTTTCTAATTCCAAATCATAGTCTCGTGTTAATCTGAACGCTCTGGAAAAAGAACTTGAAAATGAAAAATACATAATTGTTTTATCAACCAATTTTCTCTTCTCCTCTCAGGTATTTGTGCAGCCTCCAGATTGATGATACGACAGCAGCACTCTTCTAGCTCAGACATTAGAAAAGAAATTTAACTATAATCCCAGCAAAGTTCCAGCTGCCACTGAATAGAAATGTGGTCTGGTGGAAAACATGCCTTGGAACAAATTGGATGTGACAAGCAGGGAGGATCAGTAGATTACAGTTCTGGAATTGCAAGATGAATGTTACACTCTAACCTGTGCTTGTTACAGACTTTGCCAGCACAATAGAGGAGTCAAGTGTCATCTTCTCTTCTCTTCACTGTCTTTGTCCAGCACAGGAATCATTAAAAACCCAATTCCTGACAGTGTCATGTCAAGCAAATCAGAATGTCATAATAGGAAACTGCCTTGGCCTTTTCACTCCTCTGCAGTTAGATTCCCTGGTCATTATACTCCTTCCTAATATTTCAGGGAAGCTCTAAACAGGTAAAGAGCTGCAGTGCCAGCTAACCATGTTATTGAACAGGTCGATGGATAGTGACACTTATCACCCAATTCATTCATTTTTCTCTTGCACTGTAAGTGCCAGAACAGAAACTGTAAGAGATGGATATTTTTCCCTTTCGTCCTTAATTGGATCATAGGTAAAATTGTGTTTTAGCTTTCCTTTAGATTCAGAAAAATTGATCCTTTTACCAAGGAAACTGAACTAATGTAGCTGACCTAGGTATCACTTTTCTGTGATTAGAAAATAAGCATTAGGTTTAGTCCATACTTCTATCTTTATATAGCACATATAAATTTTACGTATAAACAAAATAGTGTCATTATAGTGCAATCTTTCCTGAGCTCTCCAAAACCAGAGGATTTTTCTTTAATCTATGTCACATCATATAGTGATTTAAGATACTCCTGTTATCTAATCTAGTTTTCCATTATTTCATCACTTTCAAAGGTGTGGTAGGGACTCTGAAAAAGACAAAGGAAGCAAATAGACCCTTAACCTCAATTTGTGCTTTTACATATTTTTACAGAAATAAGAATAACTAAACCACGTGTTTAACTCCAATTTTGTCTATCCTGTTAGTTCAAAAGAAGTCAATCAGTTCAAGGTGTCTTGATGTGAGAGCATTTCTTAGGCTGAACTTTTGTGAGTTTCTTTTTGCTGGTTACTGCAATATATCCAAAATATCATCTAGGTGAGTATTTCGTATTTAACAGCTGTCATTCCTGAGAGACTTCTGCAGTGGAGAGTGTTTATCTTACATTAAGAGTTCCATTACTATCATTTTCTATCCAGAGCCCAGGAAGCTGAATGTCATGAGGGATATGCCCCCTTTTATGAATGTGTTGAAGTAATGTGGGAAGGTTGTATGGATTAGGATTAGGAAAAATTTTGTGACTACCAGAGCAGTGAGATTCCAAAATAGCTTTAAAAATAGAATAACAGAGATCCTAAACTACTTTAATATAAAGATAAAGATAATAAATGAATGGAAAACGTTTATACTGGTCTCTGCTGAGCTAATAGTAATAGTTCAGTTTTGATTGGGATCAGTCTGAGCCTACAGCATGATTAATACTATAGAAAGAAAAAATTAAAATTGACAAAAGGGATTCTAGACTAAAAGTTATTGGTTGTTCAAGTGTCTCTTCAACTCCCTAGAGAGTAAATCAAACCCTTTTCTCTTTCTCTTCAGTGATATTTAAAAAGAAGAAAAATACTTCACCATCCAAAGAAGTGAAAGTAGAAAATATAGAAGATAGATGGCCAATAGTAGAATGTATTTCACATGTAAAAGCAAGCAAGTAATAATGAAAGACACAACATGTGGTCCTGGTTGCAGAGAGGGAGCAGAGCCCAGGGCCGTGTGGGCATGACTGGGTTGCTGTTCTGTACCACCCACATCATCCCAGGGTTCTGTACCACCCTGCTTTTGGGGGGAAGAAAAAATGTTAATGTACACCAGAAGTGTGCCACTTTTAATAAAATTGGCAAATCCCAAATTTAATAAAATCCTATTTCAAACATATCTTTTCAAGGTTGAGGGAACTGCGAAGCACAGTTATTCTTCTTTCTTATTCTTGCTACGTTACATAATAAGAATGGCTAAGGATGCCTAAATAACCACACATCTCACAAAAGGACAGGAATCTGCTCCCTCTTCCTTCAAAATAATTGCAAAATACTTTTTGACTGAAGCAGATACAGGAACAAGTAGAGCTATGGCTGGTTGGAAAGTAATAGTCGATTTATACCAAGAATTTAGTGTCCTGTCTTGTGACAGTCCAGGTCTAGTGGGTTAGTAAACTGAGCCTACCACACGAATTGATGCACACTAAGGTGTTTCCACAAAAAAAAAAACAAACAACAACAACAAAAAATATATATATACACAACAACACACAAGAAACTAGCCTATGACATCGCCATGAATTTGGTTTAAAATATTGTTCCCAGGCGTAATGCCAACTTTGAGGCTAAAGCAGTCTTTTACCTTCTGCTAAATTATTACAACTTAAGTGTGTAGCCTGATGAGTCTTTCTTTTTTTGGCACCTGATCTTTAGGCAACACAAGCAAAACAAAACTATCCATTCACTGAACACGGCGCAGTTTGGTCTGTTTTTATCATCTGTGATTTATGAAACAGCGGGTTACATTAAAAAGCACCAGGCTTTCCAAATGGAAACAAGTGTTCTGACAAAGGACTTTTAAAAATTAAAACCTTGACTCAAGCTCAGATTACCAACTCATAGTCATGATTTAGTCATGAACTTAAAATTTCATGACGCTTAACAAGTTTAATATGACTGTCTAGAAAATATCCATTTTCTTCTCCTTCTCTTTTCCTTCTCCTTCCTCTTTCTTTCTTCTTCTTTCTTCTTATTTCTTCTTTCTTTCTTCTTCTCTGCATCTTATTCTTTGTGAAGGAGTGAAACACTTGATTCAGATAATTATATTTAGCAGAGATACAGACACACAGTATCACAAACTTAAGCCAACTGGGACCTCAGGTGTCATTAACTGCAGCACGAGGGAAGCAAGATAAGTGCTAAGCAGAGGAGGTGCAAAGGCATATCTAGCTAAATTTGCTAGTGCAACCTTCACCAAGGCCCCTTTCCTAAAGCCCAATTTTGAGAGAGAGAATAGAAAGCAATAGGCCTGAGATTCCTTGCAACCACTGCTATTACCTGGACTCATGGAAGTTTATTTATTCCGTGTACATTAATTTATTGCTTCTCCAGTCTTATCTGATTCCACCAACCTTCCCCTCAAGCGGGAACAGGCAGGCTGTGAACCTGTTAATGCTCTCACAGGTCCCTGCCAACTGCCTTTGCTCTTTGGCAGCTCCAGTCTAGCTCCATGTTTCTTTGTTTGGGCCGCCAATCCTGGCTGCACACAGAATGGCCAGGATCTTTTGGACAAAAACACAACCTGAGCAACAAGAGAGAGACCACATTCCCTCCTCAGGACATTGCTGCTCGTATTTCTGAGCTTCCAAGTGAAACGGAGCTAGGACCTAAAGAGTTAACTCTGAATATTGATCCGGGGACCCTCCTGCTCAGAAGAATGTAATGCTCAGCTAGAATGTAATGCTTAGCTAGAGACAGAAACCAGAGCTTAGGGATTAGATGCTACCAAAAGAATGCTCACACACCTACATAAATAAAAATAGGGTAAGAACACGAATAGATAAGGGATGAAACAGGGGTTTGAGTCCAAAGTCTTGCAAAATTCACCATGGAGTCAGCAAAAATCAAGAAAGTTGAAGAGTTCAGCCAAGGAAGAAGAGTGAAAATACGACCCCACGAGGCTGAAGAAACAGGAATGACCACTGAACATCACCCCAAAAAGACGATTCCACCCCAGACTCCGCCCAGACTCTGTCCATTATGAATATTATAACTAGATGTTGCAATTGTATGAATATGCATGTAAAAATGTTGTAATCCCTTGCAGAAATGGTATATAATCGTGTCTTTTCACTGAGAAGGGAGAGCAAGTCTGTCCAGCGCAAGCTGGCTGCTCTCCAACGTTGCCTGAATAAATACCTTGCTGTTTAAAGGCTAAATTCTGTCTCTAAACAGTTCCATTGTGCCTTTTTGGGCATCACAAGACAGGTAACAAACAGGTAGCGTGAGGGTGTGGCAGGACATCCTCTCTTGGAATGTGACCAAGAGAGTGTCCTGTCCACAAAGTTATTACTGGTGGGCTAAGAGGGCCTCCAAGCCAGACCAGGAGATGTTGAAACCAGTCTGGCTTCAACCCTGAATTAACATCCTGAAGGTGAGGCCACCACTGGAGTCATCACTCACTTTTAACTGCAAAGGTCCAGTCCACTTTCACAAGGTCAGGTTCTTCTAAAATAACCCTTCTCAGGATTCCTCCCTTGGGTGGGGACACACCCTCAAGGATGCTCCTGGAGGCTGAGAGAAAGAGATCTCCCCATGAGCACTGGGGAGATTATCAGCTAAAATAATTATTAATATAATTTTTTCAATAATTGCTTTAATATAGTGCACTACTCTATCTTATGTTATACTACTGGTAGTTTTAGGTTTTATATGGTGTAATAAACAATTCTGATTAAGATCTTTTGTCTGGTCGTTTGTAACAATGAGTTATTCATTTTGCATAAATATTTTCATTGTGCCATCATTAAAACCTGTGGGAAAAAGTGGTTCAATCACATCTCCATAATTTCTTCAATTTAAACTATTGACAAAATCTGAGGCTATGATTGGATCCAGCCTCATCCAGGCTCCTCTCTGAGAAGGAATTTAGAAAGCAAGGGGATCCTTCCTGCACCTTTTTTAATAAAGGGCTTTTTTAATAAACTCAACAGCAGGGCTTTTTTGATAAACTTTGTCCAAAAGCCACCACTCCCACCCAGGACAAAGGGATCACTGTGCTACATAGGATTAGACAGCTGATCAGAGTTTCAGAAAAAGCACTTTATTTTGTTTCCTGGTGGGATATTTAAATATCTAAATCTTTTTTTTTTTCCAGATATGTTTCTTAATTAGTTTATGCTTTTCCCCTTCTCTTTCCCCTTCTTCTCTCCTTCTTTTAAAGACTAGGAAAACTAACTCTGCTCTACTTGAACCCAGGTATGCCCATATGCAAACAATGTCTATTAAGCTGGTAGAGACTAGCACAGCTCTTCCAATATAGCAGCTGTTGCTACTACTACTATTAATGCAAAACAGAAAAACAAATCGGTAAAAAAGCACCATTTAAGGCAGAAAGATAAAATTAAGTCAACATTTTGGGGGTATTTTTCTCTTCAGCTGTACAATATTTATCTATTAAAGAGATTATACTGATCCCCTTAAAATCATGTTTAAAAGTTCCTTGTCTGTCCTTTTGCTGGCAAGAAAGTTCCGGTGGCACTCCCAGTGTTTTGAGGAGAAGACATTTACTCTAATATGGATTAAAAAATATTTGTTTTAGAAGGCCAGGAAAAAAATTTAAAATCTATTTTATTTAATACATTTTAATTAGCTGGCTGTTTCTTCAAAAAAGAGGTGTCTGTAGTTTCTACCTGTGTTTCAATTCAATTTATTATGCTGCAAAACCAAAGACTTCCATTATAAAAATGAACAATGTGATATAACCAGCACCTCAGGTAACATGAAGGACAAAACCAGCCAATGTCAAACATTTTAAATTGTACATTTCGTGGCATTGATTGCAGAAGGAACCACCTCAAGGCACAAAATGATTACCAGGTTAGAGAGGCTTGACAGTTGTTTTAAGCTTTGACCTTCAGGAGGATGCACTGATGAAAGCTGGTGTGGTTCTGAGATATGAGAACAATGAATTTTAATGGAAATTAAAGGATTGGAGTCGAAAGTAGCAGTTTGAGCAGCATGGTTAAACTCACTCACTTTTTCAAAAAACATTTTAATGGTGAAAAAATATGCTTTTTGTGTGGCATTGATTTATCTGATTTCTGGAGTCATGTCCCTTTAATCTTCCAGCAATGGTCTGTATTTTCAGGTGGAATTGCAGCAAAATGAGAAGGGTGCCCTGGCCTCTAAAGGCAGCAAACAAAAAGCAGAGTGTGGAGAAACCAGCGGGTAAAACCACTATTACAATCTGGAAGAAAGATTATCCCAGTCTCCAAAATAAAAATCTGTATTTAGTTGCTTATAACAACTTGCCCTTGCCAAATTGAAATGAATTGAACCTATGTGTTGAGCGGCAGCTCAATTTTTTGTCTTTTCTTCTAGACAAATTGAGAAAAAACAATTTTATTTCTGTAAATAAGTACTATACTCATGTTAAAAATCATGGTGGCTCTTTTCTCAATCACCCCAGTACTTTGAAGGATGGACATGGACCTTGGCAGTGTGTTGGCCTTAGTGGAAGGAATCGTGCTTTTAATCATCCTTAGGAAAAGGAATCTATACCTAGGCAAGTGGAAAAGTTACTTAAAAATACCTTTCCATCATATTCAGTAGTGAAATTCTTCAATTTCTCTCTTTCCACCTGTGCTTTCTTTTGATTTCTTATAGTCATTAGAGTTCTGTTCACAACAGAACTGGACAACTGAATACGGTTTAGCGCAAATCCAGATGAGAATTCCTTTTATAACTCTCTCAGAAGATCCAGTCGAAGATCTCTCTTCCTTTGCTAAGGCAGAAGAGTTGAGTTTGGAAAAGTGTCTGGCAAGCCCTGAAGCAGAAGGAGAAGTAAACCAATCATGGCAATTAATTGGCTGACAGTGGAAGAAAGGTAGAAAAAAAGGCTAACAGTGGGAAGCTCGTTTGGGTGAACAAGCAGTTTAAGAAAAAAGAGCAGGTATAGACAAAGGGCACTATGCTGGCTTCACAAGGATCCAAGAATGAAAACAGGAAGAAAGAGAACCTGCAGAGTAAGAGAGGACTGCACCTTTTGCAGTAGGTAAGACAGGTACGGCTGCAGTGAAGGTTTAGCCTGAAGAATAGAAACTGGGAGAGAAGATAAGGACAACAAGACTCAGAGAAAAAAATTGATTTGGGAAGGAAGATGATTGGAACAGAGGAAGACAAAACAACAGTGGTGTGTGTTTATGACAGCACATTAGATCAGATACATGAATTGAAGCAGACTTTTTAAAAATTTTGTTATAATTCTATCATCACCAAATACAAAAAAGTCTCATTGACAGACTCACAACTGCTGTTCTATCAGCTCCAAAGCTACACTCCAGTGGGATAGATCCAGTGACATGGAAAACCAGCACAGGTGCCAGTGGAAAAAACATGCACTTTACCACGACATGGTTGACCTTACATTTAATGCTGTTTGGCTGGTATAATATTGAGCTTGAAAGGAAAGAACCCAAGGAAATTTAAAACTTTATAAGATTACTAAATAGGGCAAACATTGATGAGGTAGCATGCTCAACACCTGTCAATTGCAGGAACATTCTGTGCAGTCACCAGGTAAAGTTTCCAATGGAAAAAGAAAATAGCAGGAAATGAAATACTGTGTGATATCATACATGTTGTAGAGTTAGATTAAGTTTCTTAAAACCACATTTAATTCCGGTTCTCACTAAGTTTTAATAGTTTCCCACCTAAATGAAGCCACTTTAAGGTAAGTTTCTGAGCGAAATATTTTTTAATGTGGCTTTTTCTTCATGTTCTTGATTCTTCAGGTCCCCAATCTCCAGCTGCTACTATGAAGCATCATCATCAAGATGATGCTTCATAGTAGTCATGTTTTTCAGGGGCTCAGAGTACTCTCAACTCCAAGCAAAGTCAATGAGAGATGCAGTTACTATATTCTGCTGCAAATGTATCCTATTAGCTCCTGTATTTTATTAGTGCTTTATCCTGTGCAAAATGCTAAAACCCCTCAACCCCTGCTGAGGGTAGTGGAAGTTAGGAGCACTTAGCATCTGCTGGATGCAAAGAAGGCTCTGATTAAGGCAGGCCAAAAAATAAAATGCTGAATGTGACAAATTTTGACTGAAAACAGTTTTCTTGAGAGGAAAAAACCTTCTCTTTTTTTTTTTTTAATAGTTTAAATAATTGTGTCATACCAGCTCTGTTTCTGACACACAGAGGTGTCTGGAAAAGTTGGAAGAATCAGATATTCCAGGCAGTTCTCAGCTTGCTGATACCAGGCAGCTGTACCCTCTTGACAGATCCAGCATAGACTTTGCCCCCATTGAGAGGATCCAGCACTTTTCAGCCACATCCTGCATATTGATGTCCCCTTGTCATATTAAAAGTAGGAACAGAAAAAGTAATTATGAGTAGTATATGATACAGTATTAGTCATAACTGTCTTTCAGAGCTTTAGGATATCCACAGAGTGCAAAGGATAATCCTGAAAAGCAGGCAGCTCAGAAAAACAGAGAATAAAATCCCAGGGTTTCGTTTTGTGCCTTCGATCACTTGACCCCAGTTTATAGCCAGGCTGCAAAGATGCTCAGATTAAAGAGCAGTGAAGGCCACCAATGCATAGGTAAGCAGACAGACAGAGAGAGAGAGGCTTTTACCAGTTTAAAAGGCTGCAATGCTTTTTTCACCAACTTTAATACATTCACACCTCTAACACATGTATGTGGAGGATTCATTCACTTGTTCTCATTACCACTGTTGTCATGAAGGGAACTGTCATTTAAATATTCTCTTTTATTTCCCTAATACAAGACATCACAACTGTAAGCAATAGTGTTTGGGCCAATTACCGTGGAAGTTACACATTTTTTTATTTTTTTTTTATTATTATTGTTATTTTAACAGTAGTCATATGCACAGAAATTGCAGACCACAGGATTGATATCCATTGTAGTCATGCCAGGGTGAAAATTAAAGCATAGATCACCCTCTGGAGGCTCCTGTGACTAAAAGAAAAGCCTTAACCCCTTATTATTCCTCTGATGACAGAAACCCATAGGGCAAATTAATAGACTGCAATACATGAAATAACACATTCATCAATTCATCCAAGAAGGGACTGAAACAAGCAAAATATTACTGGTTCTTCAATTAGAATGATGGGGTGGCAATGAGTCATTTTTTTGCATGGGCTGGCAATTTCCATGCATATTTGCAAGGTAGGTATATGATATATATATATATATGAGATATATATTTATATATATGTTTATAAAACCCCTATATGATGGGTTTCTCCTCTCTGCCTAGACCAAGCAAGTGATCATTTTTGTCCATCATTGGCTGAGGTTATTGGATAAAGCCATGCCACTACTTTCATCTCTTAATGCTTGCATATAATTTTTAGATCAGAAGAAATACTGTGTTTAGTACTTGCAAAAAGTCCCATCAAAAGCTGCATAAAAATAAGAGCATGGAGCCTCTGCTGGTGTGAGTGAGAGGGCAAAAAAAAAAAGACACCTTGTATCCTTAAACTGTACTTAAAAAAGTAAAATGCAAAGGAAAAAAAACCCAAAGGAAAAAACTGATTTTTGCTTAAGAACCTGAAACCGTGCACAGCAAAAGTTGTCTGTGTCCACAGTGTGGTTTCAGTCACACAGAATTTGATCAACTCTTGAAATTCTGCAGGACTTTAAAATTCACTAATATTAATGCTTGTCTAAGTATGTGACAGTTCAAGTAGGAAACAAGGCTAAACTGCACTAGATTATCATGAAATCAAAGAATCATAAAATGGTTTGGGTTGGAAGGGACCTTAAAAAGCATGTAATTTCAACCCCACTGCCATGAGCAGGCACTGTCTATATTTTATTCCAATTTTCTCTAAACTGACATTTAAGCTTCTCTTTCATCCTGTGTAATACAAAGGATAGATATGACTGTTAGAAATAATAGCTTTTTTCTGATTAGTTCCAAAACTAAGCCAAAGCTTCTCTGACAACTGTCCTAATTTCAAGTAAGAATATAGATAAAAACATGCAACTTCCACTGCATTTCCTCTTACTTACCATTCTGTTTCCATGCACTAGACTAGTCAGTCATCATGACAGGCTATTTAAGTCATCTCAAAATTCAAAACATATCTCAATACTTCAGCGTGTCATTATTTCAACAGAATGTAAATCTGGGTGGAATCAGAATAAAAAAAAAGCAGAAGTAAATCAGTAGAATTTCCTCTGCTAGATAAAACTCACCCATTTTTTTTCCCCCTTCCCCTTCACTTCTTTTTATCTCCCTTATGCTTCTTGTTGCTCTAATTGTTGTTGCTTTATATCTTTTGTAAAAATACCTGGAAAATATAGACTCATATATGGACTATTCACTTAGGAATTGGACTTGAGGATCTTTGGGGGTCCCTTCCAACTTATAATATTCTGTGAGAGAAGCATTACTTGAGGCCCAAAATATGTACCACTGTTTTGGCACCCAAGATCCAGGACTACAGATCACATCAGATCATGACTACAATGAAATCATGAAAGGAAACGTGCAGAAGGACAGTTTTATACTAAATAATCAATCATTCCATGGAGGTGAAACTGGAGACACCAACCTTAGGGGTGTACAGAGAGGCAGAGCAGTATTTTTTTCAAAATTAAAAAACAAATAAATAAAAATTAAAAAAAGCCAAAATAGGAAAAGCAGTCCTGCTGGTCTACCATGCTCTTGCTACCCTCCCTCCTCCTCTAAGATTCTTTTAAAAATAGATAAAAGTCATATCAAGGTTTTGGATCCAAGCACGGTGCTGTTCTACTGCTATTTTAATAACAGTGGATCTCTTTCCCAAAGATTCACATTTGGTCCACATTTCAGCACCCAAGTACATAAATGTGATTTATTCCTTGAAGACTCCTAACCATTTTTTTTTACTGGTATGGATGCTTGCTTATGGAGCCATTCTCCACCCTTTGCCAACTCTATTTGAAAGCCAAAAACTAAAAGACCGTATTCAGCTAAGTGAAAAATACCCTTGCTTTACAAACAGAAGCTGCTTTTTTTTTTCTACATACACTTAAAGGTCAATTGCTGTTGCATTTCACAGTATTTAGATGAAAGGTTGCTGGAATATCCACATGCACTTTGATTTAATAGAAAGAGTGGATCCTTATCACACCAAAACTCTGAGACCAGAAGTCTCAAGCAACCCTGATCGAAAACAAAAATCAGGGTCATCCAAAACCATCAAATTGCAAATGTAAAACTATTAATACTACAGATAATAATTGAAATATCTATGTCAAAATTAGAGTTACAGACTCTGGTCACGTTCAGGAAAAAATAATGGATTCTAGAACCTTTAAACATCGTGAGAATGCTCATTAGCTCTTCATGTATGTGGAAAATAATAGAATATCTCTGTCCAATATATTCCCATCTGTTGGGGAATACTTGGGGAGGGAAATTTTTGGGATGAGTGACCCTCTTCCTACAGCATGCAACCACCGTTGGTACAAAATATTATTTGCACAAAAAATAATATATATACAAAATAATATATATACAAAAAATTATAAAACATTCCTGTGTCATTCCAAACTGAACAGGAAGCAATAGCTGGATTAGCATGAAATCAGATTTTGGAGACAGAAAAAGGAGATTTCCCTCTTTTCCACCCAACCACTGACTCTCAGAGGCTGGTTTCTTGTACAACTCTGCCTTATACTGAATTCAGCCTCTACCTGACCCTATTTCAAGTACTTTATTTCTGCAGCAACAGCAACTGAGGCTGGTGCTGCCTCCTTGACTTTGTGTCACATGAGAACACTTAAACAGACGTAAACTGCATTTTCAGCTTTAAAATCCCTCTCAACCTATTCAGTTTTCCAAAGGTGTAACAGAAAAAGAACTCTTCATGGACAAGGAACAGGGAACAAAAGCTTGGGCATAGCATTATGCCTCTTCCTGGTAGAGAGGAGAACTTTTCTCTACCAACAGGCCTGCGTAAGTCCTAACAAAAAGACAGTTATCAATTGCAGGCTGGTATGTAGTCAAGAATTTCTGAAAATACTCTCTTTTTGCTCAGAGGTTTATAAAAGGTCCTCAAGGAAAAGTGCAGTAACAACATTATGAGAAACTCAATAGAAAACCACATTTTCCTTTGCTTGATTCAAAGTTTTGAAAAAATTACAATGACCTTACAAAAACTATATAATCTGTTTTACTGCTGTTCTTAAAGCTAACAAGAGGGAGAGGATGAAATTACTGTGTATGCATTTGCATTACTAGTTCATTGCAGTTTTATGCTCCAGAAACTACTCTGAAGAAA
Organism: Neopelma chrysocephalum; assembly: GCF_003984885.1. Lineage (NCBI taxonomy): Eukaryota > Metazoa > Chordata > Aves > Passeriformes > Pipridae > Neopelma > Neopelma chrysocephalum. The sequence goes on along the minus strand of NW_020925659.1, from coordinate 245,189 downwards.
ACATATAGAGACCAGTGGAAGGGGATAATGACACCAGTAAGTCATCTTGAATATTACTATCGGTAGAAATACATCCAGGGATATCTTCTAATTAAGTAATTGTTATCAGAATCTCAGCCAGACACTGGCACTAATTCTGACTACTTAGTAGCCATAAAATAGTCCTGGAGACAGCAGATCAGCAATTAATAAAATATGGGGCAGAATAACTTGCCCCTGCTTTTCCAGTAGAAATTATAGAAGCCACTAATATCCAAGCTCCTTTTCTCATGAAAGAAAGGAATTTAAAGAAGATCCTGTTAGGAAAAAAATCTTCTGTATTATAAATTAAATGGCAATGGGTTACTGAAAACCCCATTTTGATGTTATGGACTCGTGTAACCCCAATAAAACAAATGGGGTAAAAGTACTTAAAAGTAAGTCCTGTCCAAATATATTATTATTCCTCTGCCAGGGAAAATATTTTCCTTCATCAGCTGTGATACATATTTAAGCTTCATATATTTGTAATGATGGTGTAAAGACTGAGTGATCTGATGTTCCTCTCTTTCACAGCTCTGTAGAAAGAAGATAATAAGTCTGGACACAAAAAAGTTCCAGTAAAATTTGGACAGCAGACCCCATCAGAATGTGTTGAACTCTAAAAACCTGACCCAGCAAAGCATTTCTGAACCTGCTGTGTATTAAGCAAACAAGTAATCTGATGTATTCTACTGGACCTATTAACACTTTAACAAAAAACTTGTAATTTTTATTAACTTTTTAATTTTTTTTTAGATAAGGTATCCTACATTTCTACATTAGGCAAGAGCTGATGCAAAGCACCCCTGCTAAGACCCTGAAGGCTGTGGAACCTGAGCCTGAAAAAGCAAGTTTAAATGCAGACATATCAAGAGATATTTTAATCATATAATAAATGCAGAAAATATAATGCTAAATTTGGGGATTTTTTTTTTCTGTTTCATTAGAAAGAACGATAATACATTTTTTTTGAAGGTAGGAACTCCTTTTTGTTCCGTACAAGCTTTCTATGGTCAAAATTGGTTTATGCAAAAGAAGTTATAAAGTTTGCATGAAAGCCTGAACTTTTCCAGCCTTCTTATGCTTGCTTGAGTGACAGAATGATATTATTCTGAAGGTTGCACAGTGACTCTTTGATCTTAAAGCTTGTAAAGGCCGTCTCACATCTGCATGTTCTAATATTCGCTGATAATCTGACTTGAACTTCAAGGCTTATAAGACCTTGGATCAGTGATTTGCAATTCAAGTGCCTCAGAAAAAAAAAAAAAAGGCAGCTTAGTCTTATTAAATGTTGTTGTGAAGCTATTACAGGCAAGGGTTTTTTTTTTAAGCAGCTTTGAAAGTTCTGTCCAGAAACTTTGCCTACATAAAATACCTACAGAATGTCACCAATATCACTGTGAGCTCCCTTAGGTCTCCTTTTCCCTCTGCTACCCCTAAGAAATCCACTCAAAATTTTAAGCAGGGGTTAATCACAATAATGAAACACTCAAACAGGTAATCTAAGAAAATAAGACGGAAGAATTTACGTTTTTAGCTTCGTCCTGTAGATCTGCCCCTTTATTGCTCTGTGCTGTTTGTACTGCAATACAAATTGTGACCCTTCGGGCAAGGATTGTCATTATGCAGAGAAATAAAAGAGAAAACAGTGCTAAGATTTAAACAGAAAAGATGAGACACTAACACCAAACTCTGAACATGATGCAAATTGTAAAGAGAGAGCCTGAAATGATTTTCCTGTGCAAATTCCTCTGGCCCAGAAGCCCAGCCTGACTGACAGGGGGGACTTCAAGGTTTGATGGGTCCAACCTGGCATCAGAAATGTCCTCAGTGGAAGGAACTGCACCGGGGGGACGAGGCTGTGCCAGCTCAAAAAAGCACTACATTGCTCTGAAGAAAATGGGAAAGGCTGCCTCCAATTTGTGCCCTTTACAAATCAAGTTATGCCAAAGTTCACTCAGGCTGAAGCACTCTTCTACTTTCCCATCTCTCTCTTTTCTGTCTCTCTCACATTTTACATTGTTTCTCAGTGGCTGCATGAAATACTGATGCCACTTTATCAGTTTGCAAGTAACCACTGTTCCATCTTTATTTTAGAACACGGAGTTTGCATCAGTGATTTTCTTAATTACTGTCACAGGTGTGAAATTAATTCTTATTTCTTGCCATTCAAGTTTTGTGTTTGCTAAAGAGCAACAACATACATATTTAAAATTGTACTTGAAAGAACATTATGGAATATAGAAAGCAGTATTGGATATTCATAAGGGAAATGACAAATTATTGCTATTTGGAGATTCACAAAACCTTCAAAGACTTTGTTTTCATTTTCTTTAATTTCACAGTAACGTTGTTCTGAATGTATGTAACATTCCACCGAAGGATATTGTTAAGCAAACAAAAATAATTTGTTAGTTTTTGTGGAGAGAACTAAAATAAAATAAAAAAAAAGAAAGAGAACAAACTATGACCCTTAGAATCATAGAATCGTGTGGAACAGATGTCATTAACAACTTAAGGCACTTCTTAGACATCAAACAGCACACTAGATAAATGTTAGGAGTGGAGGAGATATAAAAACCATGTAGTAAGAAAATCCTTCCTGTATTTCAGTGTTCAGTAACAGAGAATTCATCAGAAACTAAAACCTCACAAATAGCATGATGTAAAAAAAACAGTGCAAAGGATGTTAAGGGGTTGGAATGGACCTTTAAGAATCATCTAGTCCCAACTCCCTCTGCCATGGTTTTTGACCACAACTATTTGTGTGTGGCCATGCAGCCAGTTCTTTACCCCCTGAATGGTCCATCCATCAAATCTGTGCCTCTGCAATTTGGAGACAAGGATGTCCTGTGGGACAGTGACAAACATGTCCACATCTTATCACATATACATAAAGTGGGATTTTTTAACTGATGATATTTTCCCAACTCCCATAATATAATGTATGTTTAATTCTTATCATTATAGATAATTTCTGTTTGTTAGGTGAGCAAAATTATTACAGCTCTGAAATACCCCACAGTGTTGACATTTTTTTATTTGAAGTAACATTATGACTATATTTTAACTAAGACTGAGAAGATAAGAGCCTGATCCACAACATATCTTGGACCCATAGAAATTCTGGAACTTTAGTTCACCTGTAAATCTGCACTTCCACACAGCCCCAGCTCTCTAAAGAACAGATAAACTCTAGTACCTTAGTGTTTTCCATGGATTTGAAGTTGTGTCAGTGACAAGCATCTGGTCCATCTCAACAGGTCTTAGTGTCCAGCTCCCATAACCAGAAACTATAAACTAGGCTTTGGACCAGTGATTGCAAACAACAGACTCCCCAAAGCTTAACAAGGTGCTGGTCATTACTCAAGACACATGAGCCATCATTTTTAAGATCACTACAACTGCAATCTAATTTAAGACATTTCATTTTGTGAGGGTCATGTGTACAAGAATCTCACACACAGCTAACAACTCAGCAGCTAGGATTGTTTCAGTCTCCCTCTTTTTTTCCAGTACAATACTTAAAGAACTGTAAAAAGAAAGAACAATCAATCTATTCTGAGTTGAGACCACTAGAATTCAAACCTCTTTGCACACGACAATAACTGATTATCTGTATATAATTAAATACTTCTAAAACACCCCAAAAAGAAATGAGATGTAGGTTTGACTGGCATTCTAGTCTTATTTTGTGAAAAGCGTTATGTTTCAGCCTTCATTTTGAGTTTATACTTCACTACATCCTTCAGAACAAATTGCAACCAGCATATTGGATTGTACCTTTGTAGTTAAGTGTGTGGCTTTTAATAAAGGAAAAGTGAACTTTGAATATCTCCTGTTTAAGTGAAAGCCTTAAAGGGTGCCTGTGTTTCCACACTCTGTTCAGTCTCAGCTGGTGAAACATCAGCAGATGAGTCACAAGAGGGAGAAAAGAAGACAAAAATCTTTTCTCAGACAAAGCCTCAACCTAAGACTCAGAGACATTGTTAATAGGAGACAGATTTTTTGTTTTCACACCATGACAGAAAGGAAATCGTGGATGTGGCTGTGTCTCCCTGCAAAACATTTTTTTATAAAAAGAAGTTTTTTTATTCTTCACATGGTCTGTCACACGTTTGCAAAAGCAGCTGTGTGACAGGCTGCTAATAAGAGCAGAGCTCTGCAAAAAGCGTGCATAATATATTGGGCATGGTTAGGAATATACAGTATTAATCCTGAACCTCTAGCATGGCTTTTCATATGCCCAAGAAGGAATGCCAAGGAATACCATACACTCCCAGATGTTCCCAAAATGCTGCACTTGAACTGAATGTCCAGACTGTGTTAAACTCAGTATGTCTGGAAGAAAAATTAGGATCTATTCTGACAGTGGAATAATCACCTACAAAATGCAGATGAACAGGAGAGTGTCTCTGTAGGGTTGCTATGGGTTGCATTTTTATTAATTATTTCAACATAAGAGTGTGATGCACTCGCTTGTGTCCACTGCTTCCCAAATATTTCTCTCTTTCTCTATCCCAGTATTTTTAAATGATATAGCATATCACTGGTATATTATCATTGATGCCTTAGGTTGGATAGTTTTCCTATCATCAGTTTGACACTAATAGTCTATAAATCCTCCATATGAAATTCCTGCAGGCACAGTTTTCTATACTGGATGCATTTAGTCGAAGGTGCTTTCTGCTGAAGAATAGAATGTAGATTATCACAGTGAGAGGGCTTTAACTGCCATCACCTACCTTGCTGTTCATGGGAGGGAGTGTTCTTCCCACACAGCTTTGGAATCAGCTGTATTCATGTGACAGTTGTAGAAAGCACATGGTATATTGACTATTAAATCAAAATAGTGATTAAATAAAAAGCAGTGGATTTCTGCGGGGCCTAAATCTGCTCTTCTGTGAGTAAACTCCCCTGAGATTTCAGGGAGAAACATAAATATTCGTGGATTCTTGATTGGGTTTGAAAATGCACGTATGATTAAACTCCACCCAAAATATCCATGCCACTAAAATACCCAATGGGTCCAAGGTACTTAATAAAGTCACCTCAGAGCTGTGGCTTTGTGCTGGAGAACCATCTCTCTGAGTGAGGACTAGAGCTTATTTTCCAAAGAACAGTAATATCATGGCATTCTAAAACACAAACTTCCATTACTGAGCTATTTATTAGATCTCAAAAATATTAAAAGTTGAAAGCTGCCCAACCACTCATCCATATCCAGAGATTCCTATACTGAATGTACAAGAATCCTATATGGCTGTAAGTGAATACCAATTTTTATGCAGTGGCAGTGATTTAAGTTTTCTTATACAGAATGTTATTAGTTATTTAAACCTATCTTGGGATCCAGGACTAGTACTGAAATTGTTTCAGTTGTATTGATTGTCCTTACAGCACTGAGTACTTCCCATCTATCCAACTCCTCTGTTCTGTAACTGGCCACTCATCATGAGAAATGATGCACTTCAATTTAATTAGCTTGAAAAACATCCACATTAATCTGCTGATATTTTTTTCATGCAGAATGCAGTCTCAGGGATATGTTACAAAGATATGCTATTTATTGTTTGGGGCTTTTTTATTATTTGTTTTGTTTCTTTGTTGGTTTTCTGCATCACAAGGCTGGCACAGAATCACAGCTGCTAGCAGTTTTTATTCACTGTAAAAGGATTGTGTTTAATTACTTAATGCCCTCCTGATTTAAGGAATCCATATCAATTATTTAATTAGAATTCTGCTATAATTATTTGAATGCTCACAAATCAATTAAAAACTTCTCACCTGTTGCTAGTTCACCAACTTCAAAGGAACATTCTGAGAAAAGGCAAAAATTACATAGAACAGAAAATCCCATCCTCACTCCAAAATCCATGTTGGAAACACAGTAAACAAATTTCTGGTGCTCTGAATTGACAAGTTCTCCTCTATGAAGCCAGTAATCACAGCAAATTCACGTGGTGTTCAGGCAGGTGTTCTCTGCTTTTCCACGTTTCTGCCATGATAATTATTCCCACTGAAGAACTTAGAGGACTCCAGCAATGTCAACTTATTTAAGTACCATGAATTAACATTTCAAACTCTCTGCTTTTTGGTGTGCATCTGAATGCAGGTGGCTTTCAGCAAACATCTGACACACCAAGCTCAAAAGGAGCAATTTGGAGCAATTCTGCAGCAAAAGGGCTCTTACTTCTCTGTACATAGAGTTGGTCTACTTTGCTGTCTGACCCTGCACCATGCAATCTTTCCAATCTCAGATAGTGAACCAGTCATGTCATTAAACAAAAAAACAAACAAACAAACAAAAAAAAGAAAAACCAAAAACAAAACACACACACACACACAAATTAGAAAAAATTTGGATTTTACATTAGAAAGACTTTTACAAAACTGCAGACAAAACTTTTTTCCATTATTCAGGCTTTCAACACCTGTGTCAGTAAGGGAAGCATTCATACATAACCATTTCCACATTTGTTGTAGTTCTATCTTTTCTCGTGAGCTGCCTGGGAAAGAGAGCATAAGACTTGCCTGTTTGCCAAAATAATTTTCTTTTGAGTTTAGTGGCATTGACATTTACGAAAGATTCAGCTGGGGATTTTTAGCTTGGTTTTGAAGAGAAATAAACTGAAAATACAAAATTTAAAGTGACTGTTTCCATAAATGTGGATTAATCACCACTGTCGAGAAAGGTCCAGGATAAGGGGAGATACTGAGGGACATTTTTCATAAAAGCAAATCAGTTGATTGTAACCAGAAGCTTGATTCCCTGGATTGTTACTTTTGAGCTCCTATGGGATCACTAGAAGGAGAGGACATTTGCTTTTCTTGAGAACAGCAAAAACAGCTGGACAAAACAATAATCTATGTGACAAAACAATAACCTGTGTAACAAACCTGTGTACCTCCTAACATGGGAATTGTGTCACATTTGGTATAAAGTCATTGTGATAGGAATGCATTTATAGTTATAAACTCCTATAACCATCCTCAACCTGACCCCAGCCTAACTTTTTACTCAAGTCTCATCCATACCCAAAACTGTTCAGATATCCAGGAAGAACTGCAGCCTCAAGAATTTCTTCCTACTGATCCTTATTTGGTTGAAACTTCGTTGTCCAGATTGTCTCAGTTTCTCCTAAAAGAGAGAGGAATAATCAGGCTATCATTCTTGCTTAGGTTCCTTCACTTAGAACTGGAACCCTTTGATAGAAAGAAATATGCTGAACACAGTTGCCTAAACACCATGTACTAAAACAGCAGCTTAACAAATTGTTTTTCCCCACCACGTTTCTTTTGTGTTTGATGTGAAGGGAAAATGAATATCTCCTGTCAAACAGAGAGGATCCCTTTAGCTCCTCAATGCACCATTTCTACTTAAAGAAATGTGAAGGAGGTGTGGACAAACTAGGAATTTACTTTATACACAGCACAGGTTATATATTGTGTGGTTAAGTAGTTTGTTACACCTCGACAGGAAGGAGTGGGTTGCTTTTTGCTTTGGCTCTCAGGACAGTATGTTGGTCTAGAACTGTTCTCCAATGTTCAGATACTGGTCTTAAGTCAAACACTGAGAGGTGATAAGCAGAGAAAATAAAAATTCAAAGTGAGCTATCCCACTGGTTAGAGACAATAGTGTGTCTGAGGGAAGAAATAGCAGCAAAAGCATTTTAGAGTTAACAGAACGAGAAGCAGTTTGGGAATGCACCCCCTACTAAGAGTAAAAAGAGCAAGGAATAGGGTCAATATGCCTGGTATTCTAACCTTTTGGAGGCTTAAGGAGACACACCATTCCTATTTGAATAAATGACACCATGAGAAATACTAAGAAAATTTTGTTGCCCCAACAAAGGAGCCTCATGTAACCCTAACAATCCTCTTGGTGTGCTGAACATGGACCACAGTATCACAGATTTTTAAACTTGATGATCTACATCTTTAAGGTGTTTAGCTTTTTCCCCCCCATCTTCTGCTTCTCTGTTTTTCTAACATGAACTTCCAGGGCACATTTGTTTCAGACCAGTTGTTTTCTGCTAATGTTACCTTTTCACCACAAAAGCTCAACTTTCTCTTTCATGCTTATCTTTGGACATATTTATGTGTATCTGTCATATCCCTCTCAACCTTTAATTTATAATACTATACAAACTGAGCTCTTTAAATCTCCTGTCATGAACAAGCTCCCCCATTCCCCTTATCTTTCTTGTAGTCCTTCTCAGGTAATGTTCCAGGCTGAAATCCATCTTTGCTGAATGTGACCTGAACTATATTTAACACTCCAGATTTGAAGTCTCACCAATGCCCTATCCAAAAAAACGCTGACCTTATTTCATCTCTTCCAGAAATAGCTTTCCTGACTCATTCCAAGGGTGCATTACAGGCTTTACAGCCTCACCACAATGACAGAGATGAGTCTGAACCAACCAGTCACTCAGGCTGTTCTACACAGACATAAATTCTAACTCATCAGGTTACAGCTGAAATTACTGTCATCACATAATTTTGCACTTTATGCCCTATCTGCTTCCCACATTTTTCCTTATCATTTAGTTTCTAGAGCTAAATAACCCACTGCTACTAGTTGTGACCATTTGCAAGGTCTAATTCTGTTGACCTGTAATAGCTTCTTATATTAGGGCCTATCCATAAGTTTCAAGTCTCTAAAAAGTGCTTTTTTGATGAATAGTATCTCTATCTGTGTACACTGTGGTTGTTTGGTTTTGTATTTTTTTTTCTATTTCAGCATTCTATATGCTTCCTGAGAAGGCTGTTTTCTCATATTTTGGCAAGTCCTCTCCTGCTGGCTTTTTGCTCCTTTTTTTAGGGAACACAGACTCCTGAGGGTTTCAGAACTTAATTGGACAGAAATTCCAGTGTATGCTTTCCAATTCCCAAACTCCTAGTCTCGAGCACTCCTTCCAGCTAGTTCCTTTACCTGAGTTATCAGTTATAATGACAGTCTTTCACTGATTCTTACCATTTCATTTAAATTGAATCCATCTGTGGCTTTAGCTGGAATCCATTACCCAAAACTCATTCTTCCCTAATACCCTAATTTCATACCGAACACTGAACCTGGTGTAATAACACTTTTTACTGGTTCAGGAAGTGCTTGGTGAAGAAGGTTGCTAACAATTTCATCTAGAAATTTCAAACACCACCAGTGTGAAAGTAATGTGTTCTTTCAAACATCTTTCTGGGGAGAAAAAAAAAAAATAACATTAACGTAACAATAAAGTTTTTCTCCTGGTGACAGTGCATATCATCATCAACATCCCACTCTGAGATCTACATCTGTGTACAAATATTTCCATCATTTCTGATTTCCTCAGCTATTTAACTTATGCATTTTACTGTTCATGGCAGCACAAATACACATATTTTACTTCTTCAAGAAAATCCTATTGATAGTGATTGCTTTTTCAGGACATTCTTCTCACGACAAATATTGAAACAAATCAATCACAGTTACATCTCAAGATTTGTCAGCCAGGTGACCACAGTCAGCTCTTGGGCCCATCATTTAGGAAAAGTGATTTCTTCAGGAATATCAGCAACAGCTCAACAGCCCAATCCTCCCTGCAGTATCAAAATCAAAATAATTTGTGTATTCAGATAAACAGGTGGTTATCAATCAGTGCTTTAAAAGACAGCAGCAACCATGCCTTGAGCTGCTCAAACAGAAAAATTCTTCAGATATTTCACATTTATAGTTCAGAAACTGTTGTGCTGTGTAGTCACACATAGATTTTTAACCTCAGCCATCCTGAAATAACATTCTTTATTTGTGTTTTCTTTTAATTCTGAGCAACCTTACAATGGCAAACAGCATAATAGTTCAGGAGTTTCCATTTATAGTAGCTATAGGTATATTGGCATATAGATATTGATATATCCCGTGTAACAAAGGTGTTTACCATAGGAGAGATACTTAGGATTGTGTATATAATGTATTATAGTATTTAATTAAGTAATAATTGTAATACAATTCCCTTCTTCCCATACTGAGTCTGATGTTATGTCTGGAAAACCCTCTCACACTGAAGCAAATTGTGGGAGGGGGGCTTGGACTTGGAAATTGGATTTTTGGGGGTCTCAAACCACGACAAAAGGAATTTGCCTACATCAATAAATTCTCCATATACTCCATATTTGGTTATTACTGGTTGCTGTAAGGATCTCTGCAAGGATGGATATACAGGGGCTGTACTGGAGCGGAACTGATACAAGGCAAAAATTTATTTTTTTTTATTCCTCAGAGTGAACATTTATTGGTGTCACTCACAACTCATGTAATTGGCTATTGCTTTTAATGTGTTTTGTTAGTTTTTATAAAAATTACATAGATCACTATCCACTTTGTGTTTACATTTCTGGTGTTTTAAAATATATTCTTGCTGAGTAAATCTAAATTTGTCAAAGATTAGAACCTGTGCAAAGTAGAAAATGTGTGGATATGGTCAGTGACAAAAGGCACTTGTCTGCTAAATTCCAGCAGGTATAAAATGAAACCAAGGGAACTTCATAGAATAAGTAAATATATATAGATACATACATGATAACGTGGTTCCCTAAAACTTTTGATCAATTTGGCATTTATGTACAGATATTCACCTTTTTTCTTGAACTTCCTGAAATCTCAGAGCAACACATTCAAAAAACCAAGAAAAGGTAGTACAGAAAGAAAAGCAAACATCAATTCCAGTGCAATGGGACACTGTCCAATAATAAACTGCCTGATGCCCATAGGAAAAATGAAATCCAATATCTATTTATGACACTGATAAATGCTTATCCTTGTTTAATTGACCTGCTTATTTTTGATAGAGACAATACCCTGCTTTAAGACAGAGGGTTCAAATAAAATTACTCATGTCCATTTCCAAGAAGAACAAAGGGACCTTTGTTTTCTTCCAATAGAATCTGGAAAGAATTATGTATTGATTATTACTTTCAAAACTCACAAGGACTGTATACAAAAGGGAGACTATATTTCTATATTTCTATATTTCTTCCATTATTCAAGTGGGCTAAAAAAAAATAAATTACTGTAGGCTCATGATGGGAGAATATTTTGAAACAAATCAAAATACATCTAAATCAATTCAATGGTATATAATATTTCTATTTCACTGTATTTATATTAGCAAGGAAGCTTGATAAACAGCTTAAAGTTTGCAACAATTAAGTTTTTTGTTCCATTATAGCTAGGTTAGCTGAGAAGTAACACAGACAAAAAGCTGAATAAATCATCCTTTATCAAAATGTTGTTATGTATATCTATATGAACTATTCTATATAAAGTAATTTTCCACTTGTTTCTCCTGAGATAAAAGTATTATTTCTCTCTTTCTAGCTGTACTATTTCTGGTTTATTACAAAATCATAACAACTGGCAATGCTATCCATTCACTTAGGCACTCAACGAGTGTAACAGAACTATTATAAAATAAAGTAATCAAATTCATTGCTTAACAATCACATGAATAAATAAAGTCAATTTAATGCCCTGCCTGTCCTGGTGAGAAGGGTCATGAGGGAAATTTCCACAGCTGGGCCACAGCAAGCAGCTATTTTGAATTTCATTTATTGATATCAGATTAAAGTAACTTTATTGTGCCAAATCAGATGATGCCAAGCTAATAATGAATGGCAAGGAAGAGAAGTGATGCCAGCAAATTCTAATGAAGAATCACAGTCAAACATGTATTCAGCATCCTAGATAAGAACACAAAATAGCATGGAAACTATATGAAATACAATTATTCAGAGCATACTGTTACAATAAATGCACTTCTAAACCACCACATAAGACATCTTTCAAAGAAATTGCAGCATTCACTGGAGGAAGAAACAGGTTAAATAATTAATCGAAGCATAAATTGAACTGCTTTTTATGTCCTGTGCCCTTCATGTTTTGAAGTCCTCTGATAAACATTTTGCTCAGCTGCTGTGCCAAAATAGTCAGAAACGGTTGTAGTCCCTGTCTCTTGGTAGGTGATTCTTCTCTGTTCATCTCTTCTAATGGAACAACACAGCACCTTACAGAGCTTCTCCTTGGCACAGCATCAAAAGATAAAGGTTTTGAAAAACTTCAGCTCACTGGGCAGATGTCTCAGTTCACGATTTCTCTTTTTTTTCCCCCATCTCTTCATCTCCACGTGGTTTCTTGCTGTTGCATTCCAGTCTTCACTGTAACACACACGACAGTGCCTTGCTAAGGCTTGAGAAGTTTTGCATCAGGTGATTTTGGCAATTACCACCACAACTCAGAAAGATGCCTGGCTGTTCAAGGAGTGTATCATAGAACCATAGAATCATAGAACCATAGAATCACAGAATCAGCTGGGTTGGAAGGGACCTCCAAGATCATCGAGTCCAACCCTTGATCCAACCCTGCTGTGGTTCCCAGCCCATGGCACTGATGCCACATCCAGTCTCACCTTAAAAACCTCCAGGGATGGAGAATCCACCACTTCCCTGGGCAGCCCATTCCAATGGCTGATCACCCTCTCTGCAAAGAATTTCTTCCTAATCTCCAACCTAAACCTCCCCTGGCACAGCTGAAGACCCTGAGCCCTCTTGTCTTGCTGAGAGTTGCCTGGGAAAAGAGACCAAGCCCCCCCTGGCTCCCCCCTCCTGTCAGGGAGTTGCAGAGAGTGAGGAGGTCTCCCCTGAGCCTCCTCTTCTCCAGGCTGAACAGCCCCAGCTCCCTCAGCCTCTCCTCACAGCACTTGTGCTCCAGTCCCTTCCCCAGCCTCGTTGCTCTCCTCTGGACCTGCTCCAGCCCCTCAATGTCCTTCCTGAGCTGAGGGCCCAGAGCTGGACACAGCACTCCAGGGGTGGCCTCACCAGTGCTGAGTCCAGGGCAAGAATCACTTCCCTGGACCTGTTGGCCACACTGTTCCTGCTCCAGGCCAGGATCCATTGGCCTTCTTGGCCACCTGGGCACACTCTGGCTCCTGTTCAGCTTCCTGTCATCACTGCAAGAGTCCTCACACAACCTACCTAGAATAGCTTGTCCCCTGTGTAAAAGAGATGTGTTTTCCATCATTTCTCCACCTAGTCAGCTCCCATTCCAGCAGCCTTGTCGATGCATTAGATCTGGATAGAGCAGCTTAAGTTAATTCCAGAAGGACACAAGCTAATTCCAATCGCAGTGGCAAAACATCTATTACTGCTAAGCTGTACAGTCATAAAACTATTTCCATGCAATGGTGATAATAACTGGCATTACCACACCACTTGTAACAATAAATTCTATCATAACTGGCTTCTTCACTGTGTTTCCTCATGCAGCAGTGTGAATGGTCTCTGCAGCAGTGGCTGCATTTAAATCTATAAATAACCGTATCTAAACACAAACCCCGAGTCACTGAGAATCAATCTGTCCTATCAACATGCCTCATTTCAACATGTTTTTGTGTCTACCAATTTGTATAGAGATGCTTCCAATAAAAAGTTTGCTAATTAACCACTTAATTTTATGAGACCAAGATTTTTCATGAATATTCATTACCAACAATTATAAGAACTGTCTGACCAAATCTCAAGCTCACATTTGCTCGGACATTCGACCAAATTTCTCCTTTTATGCTGACATCCAGTGAGATTTTATTAATCTGGTTATTTTTCTGCTCCAGCGCTTCCTTTTCTGTTTTGAACTGGTAAGCCCAGAACTGGACACAGAATTCCAGATGCAGACAGGGATCACCAGGGCTGAGTAGAATGGCAGGAACCTTTCCTGTGACTTGCTGACAATGCTCTTCCTGATGCAGGCAAGGACATCACTAGCCTTTTTGGCCACGAGGACACACTGCTGGCTCATGGACAGCTTTTTGTACACCAGGTCCTCCAGGTCCTTCTCTGCAGAGCTGCTTTCCAGGAGGTCAGTCCCCAGCCTGTACTGGTGCATTATAACTGGGGTTATTCCTCTGGGGTTATTTGCCTTTATTGAACTGCAGCCTGCTCAGGTCTTACTGAATGACCACACAAACTTCTGGTGGGTCAGACACTGCTCCCAGTTTTGCTCCCAAGCTTGCTGAGGCCACACTCTGCCCCGTCATCCAGGTCATTGATCTGTAATAAAACAAGAACTGGAAACACCGCTGACTACAGGCCTTCAACTCAGCTCTGCACTTCTGATCATGAGCCTCTGAACCATGACATGCAGTTCTCAATCCACCTCACTGTCACTCCCCTAACCCAGACCTCCTGAGCTCACCTGTGAGGATGTCGGGGGAGGCAGTGTTGATGCCTTAAGATTCTTCTAGTTTTTTGATTTTTCTAATTTTCATAAGTTTTATAAGTAGTTATATAAGTAGAAGTAGATTTTAGAAGCAGCAGCCCTTATTCCTTTACCCTTTAACACAGTAGTTTACACATTCCTCAACCCCTACATACCCCATTCCATGCTCCCATATCAATATCCCCTGAATTCCAGCAGAAAATGTTTAGTCTCTCTTTTAGAATAGGCCCTTTTGTTTAAGGACATTTGTACCTTGGCCTGAACCGCAAAAGTACAGTCAAGAACTGGGTGACCGTGTACCCTTTGTGCTCTGAAGAAGATGAAGATGACGAAGAAAAGCCCCCAGCCCCAATTCCAAGGGGGTGGGACGGGGGTGGACCAGGACAAAAGCTACGGGGTGGAAACACTTGGGATTGGACAGACAATACTATAAATTGTAACACCTGTACACAACCAGGGCATCTTGTAATCTTATGACTGGGCACAAATTAAACATTTTCTTATCTCACCTCTAATTAAACTGCTCTGTAGGGTTTTTTTCTCAGCTCCTACAGGCAGCAACCCTCTGAACTATGACATGCAATTCTCAATCCACCTCACTGCCACTCCTCTAACCCAGATCTCCAGAGCTCACCTATGAGGATGTTGGGGGAGACAATATCAAAAGCTTTGTTGAAGTCAAGGCAGGCAACACCTACTGCTCCTCCCCCACCTACATGGACAGTAATTCTAGCACAGAAGGCTATCAGGTTGCTCAAGCACGATTTCCCCTTGCTGAATCCGTGTTGACTATTCCCAATAACCTCCCTTTCCTCCACCTGTTTGTAAATGACAACCAGGATAAGCTGTTCCATCACCTTCCCAGGGATGGGGGTGAGCCTGAGTGGCCTGTAGTTTCCTGGGTTCTCCTTCTTGCTATTTTTGAACATCAGAATGCCACGGGCTTTCCTCCAGTCCTCAGGCACCTCTCCCATTCTCCTTGACCTTTCAAAGATGATGGAGAGTGTCTTGGCAATAAAGTCTTCCAGCTCCCTCAGCACTTGTGGGTGAATCCTCTGGGGGCTCATGGCTTTGTGGCTGCAAGGTTTGCCTAAATGATCTCTAAACTGATCCTCCTTGATTAAGTCTTCTTTCTCCAGACTTTCTCTTGCCTCCATGGTCAGGGATTCCTGATGGGCAGCCTCAGCAGTAAAGGTTGAAGGAAAGAGGGCATTTAGTAACTCCATCTTCTCCTTATCCTTTGTTTCCAGAGCACCCACCTCGTTTAGTTTTAGGCCCACATTTTCTCTAGTCTCTCTTTTGCTACTGATGTATTCAAAGAAAATTTCTTGTTGTCGTTGACATCCCTTGCCAGATTTAATTCCAAATGGGCCTTTGCTTCTCTTGTTGTGTCTCTACACATTCTGACTACATTCTTATGCTCCTCCCAAGTGACCTGTCCCTTTTCCACATTTCATAAAGTTCCTTCCTCTGAGTATTGTCAGAAGCTCCTTGCTGATCCATCCATATCTCCTGCTCTCTTTCCTCAATTTCTTACTCACAAAGATCTTGAGCTTGGAGGAAATGATGCTTGAATATTAACCAGCTGCTTTGGGCCCTCCTACCTCCTAGATCCCTAAGGACTAAGGATCCTCCAAATAGGTTAAAGTTAGGCTAAAGTTAGTTCTCTCTAAGTCCAGGGTTGTAATCCTACTTATTATATTGTTTTCTCCCTGCAGGTTCCTCAGTTCCACCATGGAATCACTGCAGCCAAGGCTGCCCCAGTCCTTGTCTGTGTGTCACCACAAGGTCCAGCAGCACATCTTTCCTTATTGACTTCTCCACTGCCTGTGTCAGATGCTCTGATTATGCATATATAGGCTCTCAAATGTATATAAATGCACAGAATACCCTAAGATGATAAGAAGGTAACATATAACACTAATTGTCAAAAACTCACATTGGGAATGTCAATCAGAATTAAAAATGCTTGGCTTCCACTCAAGAATACAACCAGAGATTGATTACCAGCCTTGTTGTTTATCATTCTTTTTTTAATTTCTGCTATCTCACAAGTTTGCAAGTATTTCTAAATGTTATTCTATCCCTTACAATTATTTTTGTCATCTTTATTCTTGAAGTGAATCGAAGACTAACAGGGTCCTTCCAAAAAGGAGTTTTAAATTCAGTTATCACATTATCCTAATAGCATATCTTTACAGTAGATAAATAATCTGCTACAGTAAATAAATACAGATAAATAATCTGATACAGTAAAAATAATCATTACCTCAGCACTCAAAGAAGACACACAAAAGACTATGTGTCTATGTTGTACACGTGCAGCAATACTCATATTTATATCACTTTAAAGGAAAACAGATAATGGACTTATTTTGGAGTCCCTGGGTCTTTTTTAAAATCTATTTTAAGGTTCTCATAACATTTTTTTTAAGTTGCTATTGTTTGGGTTCTTTGGGTTCTTGTAAGAGGGCTTAAAAAAAAAAAGATGTGACTATTTTAACCCAGCCTGAAAATAGTCAACATTTTTTAATATTATTAAGCATTCCAAAATAGATGAGAAGGGAACATAAACCTTTTTCTGTAAATTTATAGAAGGCAGCCTCCTATTTCTTTGTGTCCATCACAGATACATATTTAGAGTTACCATGTATGAAATGTATACGTTATTTGGAATCAGCAGGATTCTCTTACATGAGTTCTATGACCAAAAATAGGTCATGTTTGGATCTTGCAGCTCAAACCATTTCCTTTTTTTTTTATGGAAAAATCAATATTAATTTTAAATAAGGGAGAAAAAAATTCTTTCTATGAACAAAATAGTGCTGAGCACACTTACTTCAACAAAAAAAAGCCTAAAGGAAAACAAACAGCAAGTAAAGTATTTTACCCAAAATAATGTATTTAAGACTCAGATCTTGACAAATACGCTACTAAGGATATAATAGTTATTGTCTTTAACAGACCACATAACTGGAGTAAGACCTTTAGCAAATCCAAAGTCTTGCAGAGTAATAAGGAGCAATAAAGTGCCTTTTAATAGGTTGTGGTAAGGAAACAAATCTTTTCTTTGGGGTCCCACACATTTTCAAAAGGTGAATGAGTGTCAAAGACTTGGATTTATGCACCCAGCAGCCCCTCATCTCTATCTTCTTGCAGTCATACTAACACAGTAAAGGATTTAGCTGGTAGCTCCAAATTGCTTTTTACCTGTAGCATTGCTTGTCTCTCCCAAATTGGAAAAACAATCCCAGAAAACATGCCTAAAGATTTCCCCGAGGAAAAAAGCACAACTGGGCAAAAGAGAGAAATCAAGGAATTACTCTGATTCATTTCTACTGCACATAACTGAGAATCATGTTGGACAAACACTGGGCATTGGATTTGTTTGGCTCTTTGCTTGTTTGTTTTCAATGGAAGTTCCATTCAGATTGTCAATAATAAGCTTTCTGAACAAAAGAATTTTCAAGCCAGAGCACTTCCAACCGTAACAAACCTGAGGTGTGCTATCCCAGGCACAGCACATGTTTGTGACACTGACACTTTTCAAACTTTGAAACCTTTTCACATATTTACCTTGGACATTACACCTTTGTTTAAAAAAATAAAACAAAATACAAAAAAAACCCCCCACACACTAAAAGAATTTTTATTGGAACATTTAACTATTCCTTTTTAAAACTATAAAAAATTGCAATAAGGCAAGACTAAACTGAAGCCTCCTACTAAAAGACATTGTACAGCACCAATGCATTACAACATCTAGTGCAGGTCAAGAAAGTTTTCTGAAGTAGTTTGTTTAAAAATAGACATGCTCTTACGCTGCTACAATGAACAGAATTATTCTGTACAGAGTTGTCTTCATTTTTCAAAAAAATAGTCTTCAACCTCGAATACAACTTAGAATACAACCTAGAAAAAACAGGAGCATAACAAAAAGGGATAAAAACAAGTCTGGGAATAGTTGAACATTTATACTTTATACAAAGTATAAAATATATTTTTATATATTTTTATATATTTTTATATATAATATATAAAAATATAAATAATATATCTATATATAATTTATATATATTAATAATGTATGTTATTAACAATATATATTGCTATAATTTTTTTATATATAGATATCTTTATGCACAGATTTTGCACTCACACTGCTCATCCATTCAGAGCACTCTGTAGAAATTTGGCCCATTTTTGGAGCCCGTTTGACTAAACAAAATCCACCCATGAAAGAAAACAGCAAGAAAATTACAATCCCCAGTAAAACAAGTACCCTATTCCTTCCCTAGCCCAACCTGTCTTCCATCCTCATAAAATCTTTAGGGGATTAGTTCAAACAGCACATAAATGTTCCTCAGCAACTTCACTATCCTGGGATCATCAATCCTGCCAGAACAGCTGATTTTTTTTGCATGTACCTCTGACATAAACATCTGAAACTATGCACTGTTCCATACCTGGAGGAGTCAGCAGTGAGCATGTTACATGAGATACCTCATGTACAAGAATTCAAAAATGAACAGTAAATATTCCTATGAACGAAAATGCAAAGGGCAGGGTAGACACACTTTGCCTGAGCAACCCACAGCATCCCACCCCTGCTCTGGGGATGTGCCCAGACTTTATTGATTCTCAAATATTTCAACCTCCCACAGCTGTTGATGGATAAATTGATGGGGGAAGTTAAAGGTTTCCATATTCTCTTCCTTTTACTGAGCACCCGTGAAATCATTTGCTGTGCTCAGCAGCCCAGGTGCTTTGGGTGCACACAGACTTTGTGTGGGTCGTAAAAACAGGGAGTAATGGTTTTTTTATCCTGTTTTCTGAGGTGGTGAATAAGGCACAAACCCCACTGCTGACACCATCGAGTTCCAGAGCAGATTTCACTTTAATAAACAAAACAGCTGTTTAAATACAGTGTCACATGATCGCTCATGCAATGACAATCAAGTATTCCATTGGGAAACTACAAATCCCATAATTCCTTACTACAGTTTTTCCATCACATTTCCCCTCTCTACATATAATTAGCAAGTTGTAACACAACACATTCTTTAAACATTCTTGTCACAACGAATCTTATCTTAACCATTTATAAAAACCAGGGCCTGTCGTCATAAGGTCTTTATTGAACTGTTTATAACTTTATTAGTTTGTGCAATATTCAAGCAACCTTAAATTACCCAGGGTTTGTAGGTGTGTAAAACCTTTTATCTGAGGGTGATTTTGTGTGACTGGGTAAAGGCATCATCTTTACTTGAAAGGGAAATGTGTTGTGTTGTAGATGCTGTGTTTGAAGCAGTGTTGGTTGAGGTAATGTTGTTGAATGAGTGTTTAAGATGTTTTTTCCATTCTTCCTTTCTCTCCATGGCACGTGTGCTCCTCCTCTGGTAATAGGGTCACAAAACTGCTCAGTGGTCTCAAATTTTTCATCAGCTAGTTATCTAAAAGCTGATAAATATTTCATATATTTCAGGGTTTTGCATGTATCCTGCTGTCTGCATTGGCAAAGCCCTCCCTTTAAATGTCAGATGGCTTGCTCAGCAGAACAGAGCATTAGGAGTTCTGGTTCTTAGGGCAAATAATAATTCCTGTAATGGAGATGATTGCCAGCATGAGTAAAATGGCAATTAAGTTTATGAAATTCATAAAGTGCCAAATACATTTTATCACCGAAGACATTGAGAAAGATAACTTTTATTACGGTGCAGATCTCTAAAAGGCCCATCAATTATAATTTTTGAATATTGCTGAGTGAAAAATCACCCTCTATGAGGGAGGACCTCTGTGATATTTTTATCATGAGTTGATGATCATGAGTGATTAAAGCATGAGGAATGCTCTTGGGTTTGCCTCCCACCTGTAGTTTCCCAGCTGAATTCTGCACTGGAAATTAACCTCTGAGCTAGTTCTGACACCTTGCTTCACCTTCCTGTGAAGGTAGAAAAGCAAATTGCTCCTTTTGGAAGGTGTACAGGCTGACTTTATATTCATACACACACATATGTCATGAGCCCATATATAAGTATATACACACATACATATAAGTATTTACACATATGTGTAAAATTGCAAGTCCTTGACATTTCGTTCTGAACTTAACAGAAATAAAGGCAGAATTTCAAAAAGTAATCAGCACACTGCACTCCTTGAGCAAAGACATTTTTCCTGAAGAGAAATAGCAGAGTAAGCTCTTTCTAGTCTCAGAGCTGCTGCAAGTGGCATATGGGAATCCTTATTGTCCTGAGCATCCTCAATGAAAGAGTGCATTGCAATAATAAGGAACAGCTGCATGGGAGTTGGGAGTGTCGAATCAGGAAGGCAGAGAGGAAGTTTTTCATCTTTTTCTGGAAATGTTGACTGCAACAGAGAAGGCTGAAGCACCGTACCAGGATGCTGGAAGGACTGCAGAGGGAGGATGCTTGCTCTTGTAATTAAAGAAGTGCAGCAGAGGGAACCTTTCCATCATTCCCCCATGGAGGAACATTGCCTTTGAAAGACATATGGTTGCCAGGAACCAGGGGCTCCAGCAGTGCAAATCCTCCCCCTTCTCAGCGTGGCTCAGCATGAGGAGCCTCATAATTGAGTACTCACAGCATTAAAAGCAAGGGATCTGATCCAAAGCACGCTGATGTTAATGGAAAAAATCCCACTGGTTCCAATGAGATTATGGTCAGACCACTTTAGACAAGATTTAAAAAATAAATAATAATAATAATTCTTTAGCTATGGAATTTGCTATTTTCAAAACAAAAGACAGGGACCTGTGGAAGGGTGAAACAGTATATAAATTACATTTTTAATCCAGAGATAACAGCACTAAGAGAACAGCTTAGTTTTCCAGTGTTTATGTTCATCCAGGTACAAGCTGATGGAAAAAAATAGGGGAATCTTGTGACAACCATCTCTTCAGCTGATAAGAGAACCATCAAGTGACTTAAAAGACAGAACTCTCGTTGAAGGAAGTAGAGAATCTCTCAGGGACAGAGGGTGGGATGCAGGAAAGGATTGTTGAGATACAGGCAGAAGAATGAGAGGTCAATGACTGTACAGGAAATGAGAGCAGGTAAGTTTTATTTGAGAATGAAAAAAGAGGACAAAGGAAATTCTACAGAAACAAAAGTCCATTTGGCACGTTTAGAGGAAAAGAAGGCAAAGATGATGCCATGGAATTTTTTCCTCACGTATACATAGGCTGTATAGGGGAGGAAAAAGGAGACAAATTAATGTAGGATGAAGCAGTTGATCAATCCTGTCATCACACCACTGAGGAGATTACTGAGGCTGGGAACACACTTAGCAGGGAAAACACCTCTAAATGAGGTGCTATGGATAAAATGATAAGAAGGTTTTATAGTATCAAAGCAAAACCTGTGGTGATAAATGAGAATATGGGATGAGTCACTACACTCAAAACTGCTTTTAGATTTCCTCCTACTAAAAGGAGGGATTGCTGTACCAGAAGCTACACTCAAAGGTTTGGTGCTAAAGGTGACAGGAGCCCTTGTTGTGCAGTGAGATTGTACATTGCTTTATCACAGATGTTAATTATCTATATAACACTTTTTCTCCCTCAGAAACAAATGGCAAAAAGCTGAACCTTGAGTCAAACCTGGTGACACAGCTTTCAGAAACAAACCATTGCTGCATCTGTTCTAAGTGTTTTAGGTGCATGTCTTGCAGCACATAATATTGTCATGTTTTGCAGTACATAATATTTTCACATATTCTTTACTTGTTTTTTGGGGATTTCTTTAGTAAGTAGGGGTTTCAGTGTCAGCTTTACTTGACAGCAGCGCACGAATGCAGCTCCTAATATTTCATCAGGATTTCCTGATATATAAATATATATATAAATATATATATAAATATATATATATATAAATATATATATAAATATATATATAAATATACATATTTATACCTTTACAAATATGAAACAGTGGGCTGACCTGGCAATAGAAATTAAACTGGATTTAAGCCCTTTGTAACACCTCAGTTCCCAAGAACTATGAGCTCCATCTACAATAACTGCACCCACCAACTCACCAGCACAGCTCTGTCAATGCAAACAGAAGATAAGTCAATTTTCCACACCCAATTTTCCACTCAGCACTCAGAAGGGAAGTTGCCATTGCAGAAGACCTATCTGATAATACAGTCTTTACAGAAGCTTTACAGTTTCTGAATGGTATAAGGGGATGAAGAAGGATTACATTTCTCGTATTGTCTTCAAGGCTATTTTATACTTCTGTGAGCTGAGAACTTCTTTAGGTAGCAAGAAGCAAACACATGATTGACTGATGCCTGTATGGAGGGAAAGAAATTGTTTTATGAAAGGCTGTCGAGTCAGAATTGATGCCCAAATGAATCTGACTGCCAAGAGGTATTGAAGTAATGTTAGGATGTATTGAGGTTTCATTCTCATTGTTTCTTTTACAGTGTTCTCTCTTGGTCTCTGAAACTCCCCTGTATGTAATCATTTCTTGGTTTTGAACAATTTTCATAGTCCTGTTCCAAAACTTAGCATGTCTGTGGTCCCTTCCACTAACCCTTGTCTACTTGTTGTTGTCAAAGAAACACTCCCAAATGACATAGAAAGAGCACCATAGCTAATGAAAACAAAATTTATGTGGCTAAACTGTATTTATTTTATTAGTAAATGCACTAGAATAAATCATGTTCCTTTGTGATTTACATATCTAAAAATCCTTGAGACTGCCTTCCTTTTCCATGTACACAAGTAAACTCTCTTCATATTACTCGTGATGTAAACTCACGTTCAATGCTGATTTTGTCACCTATTTAATTTATCAGGGAACTGGACTGCACACAGGCAATTACCTGGCTTGTTAACACACTGTATGTTAACACACCTTTGGTATTCCACATCATTATATTTGCTTATATATCCCTTAACTGAAGAATGACTGGAAATATCATATCTCCCTTTTGAGAAACAACCATTTCTCATTGAGACTCCAGTGGTGAACGATGACTCAGAGAAAGTTCAATGGATCCACAATTGATCTGACAGTGGATCTTCCAAAAAGGATGTTGAACCACCTGTTTTCCTTCCAGGTGAACTGCAAGAAGGAGGACGGGTTGCAAATGAAGGTGAAAAATAGGTGAATCACCATTGCCAGACCTGCATCCAAGCAAAAAATGCAGCTAAGAGAAGGGAATTGATGTTTTGGCTACTGCTGTGACCTGGGAATAAAGAAAAAAAAAACCCTCATATTTGTTTGTAGTACCCTCTCCATCTGTGATGGAGCACTGATGCTCCCAGAAACATCACTGGAGTGCAGACCATCCTGTTAATTGTGGGCTCTTCTATTGGAAAATCAGAAACAGCATAAGAGCAGATAATCTCTCATGGATAAAGGAAGCAAAAATCAGCACACGTATTTCAGGCAGGAAGCAGCACCACTTGCTTGATTTCTTAGACAGTTTTGTAGCACATCTCGAAGCTTGCCTGGACAAAAAGCTTTAGGAAAAAGAATAACTGGACCAGTGTCAGCTTAACAAATCAAATCTTTAACCTATTCCTTTATCTGCCTGCTCGTTCTTACATTAGCCTGCATTTAACTTCTGGCTCCAAGTTTGTAATTTATTTATCCCTCCTGAGACCAAATAATCTCAATCTAAAATTAGTTCATTGGAAACACTAAACATATAATTTTTTAGTATTTTTTGTGGTGGTTTAGAAAGAGGGGCAGGTAACTAACAATTTTAAAATTTCTTTCTCTAATTTACAGACCGTATAAAACAAAACCCTCAGCCTTTAGTAGTTCCGTTATGTTCATTAAATTTTTCTGTGTTGGGTTCTGTATGAAACTAATATTCATCACCAAAAAGCATTGATTTAAGCAAAAGTTAAGGATCTGTATGGAAAGAGTGGTGAAATTTTGAGGTGACAGACCATAAATCACTTGTTTTAATAAAATAGAGAGCACATGTAACAAGACTTTTTGATGCCCCCATGTGATACTCCACAAACCTCTATTTCTTCTCCTTAAATAAACACAATAAAAAAAAAGAGACATCACAATGTTACATTTATTTGCTCAGCATGACTAGTTAGAGTTACTACAGAATTTTACTGATGGCTCAGACCTCAAAAAAAAATCACAATTGCAGTTGACACTGGTTGGTGCCCTTATTGGCAGACTGAAAAAAGAGACCATGGCTTAGTCAAAGATAGTTGTGTCATCTACAGGAGATTGCACAACTCTATCAGTGAGATGTTTTATAATATAATACAGAACATCTTTATGGATTTTTTTTTTCTCATCTTCTTCTAATTCCAGGTAAAGGCAACAATCTAAAGAAACATTATAATCCTCCATTCTACATTAAATACAACTCACTAAAAAAAAATCAGTTTGAGGGAGCTGGAAGAATACAATCTGGGCTTTGCTAAGTCATGGTAAGATCAGATGATATCTGAGACTTTCAAATACACCAACACAGATTCTACCAAATTAATCTCATCTCTGACCAACAAGAGACATAAATTCACCTTCTGAGGTTCTGCTGAGTCTGATTCACTGGCTGGAGAGGGGATGTTGCTGTGGACCAGCTCTGTCTGTCAGCACAAAACTCCACATCCCTCTGAGATCCCTCCACACTCCTTATCCTGCTGGCAAGTCTCATGTTCCAAGGTCAACCGAAAATCCTGCGTCCAAGTTTAAAGCAATTGATAAAACATTCACTTAATACAGTGAGAAATGTGTTAATAAGCCCATTCTGCTTCTCATTATCTAAAAATATTTAATTGATGGCATCCCAATTATCTTAGATATGCAGTGGATTCTATGAGGAATTTTAAATAATTGCTTTTCCAGTTACCCTTTCTCTACACCTGCCCCTTGTATTAGAGTTCATTTAAGCATAGTTTCTATTAAGATATTTACCACAAAGCGAAAAGAATTTTCTTGATTAGACAGTTTTCAAATACATTAAACTTCCAGAGTTTAGCACATAACTTTTAATAACAATGATATTGGATCTGTAAATGACCTGTGTTCTTATACTTCTCAGGCTTTAGGACAGTACTTCAGTATTCTTGATTTGGCTTCTTTCCTTTACTTTTGTCCTTTTTTCCCCCCTTTTTTTAAACAACACTTGCTCCATCTAGTGGCACTTTCTCATGGGAAAAAAAAATCCACACTCACAAATGCACATAAAATGCATGTAGGAACAGAAATCTCGTATGAAAATCACTTATTTTTCCATTCAGACAATTTGGTTTGTTTCAGAGCTTTTCCCTTTAACAAGTACGCAGAAAGAAATAAAAAAAAACAGATTAAAACATTTTATCTTTACCACAAAATAAAAATTTAAATTACTACAGGGGTAAAATTCGCCGTAGCTTTTTGTGTACCATCATTAGCAAATACATGAAAGCAAATACTTCATTTTTTTTAGCTCTAAAAATTTACTACAACCATCTTTAATGGAGTGATTAGTATCTTTTAGTAATCTACTTCATCAATAAAACATCTCACTTTGCTGACCCATCCAGCTCTAATTGGTGGCTAATTTATTGGTGGTGTTTGTCTGGCTGGGCCTGTTACCTGACAGAACTGTTTCAGGTACACAGGGGAGAGGTTAATCTTAAACTAATTACACTGACTCTATGATGAGAAAAACATCTTCTGGCCCAGCTTTGTCTCTCACAACAGTCTCTTGGTGAGCAGCTGCGAGGAGAGATCTGTAAATTATTTTTTGATGGCAAGAACTGAAGTGCTAATGGCTGGAGATCACTGTTTCAGCAGTATTTTATTTATTTTTTTTAAGTGATTTCCATATAAGTTACGAGGCATATGATAAAAGTAGTCATTCTTACAAAACATTAAAAAAAAAAATACCAACCTGTCAGACGCTGAGGGCAGAGTCAATTTTTTTTTTAGTATTTTCTAAGACAGCATGCCCTGGAGAAACACAGGCTTCATATTAACATATTCATACTCATCTTGGTCTGTGGATATTCTCTCATTTCTCTCCTTGAAAAAGTGAAGAAGTATTGCCTACAATCCTGAGCCTAAATTAAGGCATTCCATGCCATATATTTTGACAAATTGGATTAGTCATTAAATTTCTCCATATATGTTTCCCCATCTGTAATATGCACTAGTCACTGTAGAAATTAAAATTTGAACAAGTGTTGAAACCGACTGATACCTCCTCTAGTTTTCCTGAAGTAAGCTAAAAATGCAAATTTACCTAACTTAAAGCTTTTAAAAAAAATTTAAGAAAGATTAACTGCTTCACATAAAAATGGATTTCTATTATTGAGCCAAAAATGTTATGCTTGACTGCCTTGGGGATGTCACACTCAGAGTGCATCCACAGATTCCTAGAAATTCCAGCATACTGCAATCACTGCAGACAATAACTTCTTCATTTACCATCTGTAACCACTGCAAATTTGTTTTCAAACCCTCACACTTTCTGTTTTGCTTGGTAACTGAATATCTGAGAAACACAGAGACATAAAAAGAGAAAAACAGCCAGAAGATTGCAACCCTTACTACTCTTCAAGTCCCCAGCTACGATGAAAAAACTTACTGTTTGGGCCTTGACACTATTTCTTCTTCCTTCTTGATGGCAGAAAAGGAAGTTTTGAGGTGGGAAAATGATATTTTAAATTAGAAAAAAAAAATAGGAAGCAAACACTTGAAAAGCTACATGTAAAAGGATTTCTCCCCCAATTAAAAAATTATCTGAATTCAGATATTGCCTTCACCTGACGATCATAATTGGTTTCCCACGGCTGTAAGACGGGATAATGTCCCAAATACCCAGCTGCCACACTTTGGGTTTTTGCTGGAACTTGCATGAATATCTATGCATTGGTGGAAAAACATTCTGCCTGTAAATGAAATAAGGAATGGGTGGAGGCAGAAAAACATATTTCCCTCAATTTCAACACATATTTTAAGACACAAGAAACATTTGAGAAGGAAAACAGGAGGTGCTGCACAAAAACTTTGCAGAATCAGCTGTTTGAGACACTCTTCTAAGACACAGAGTTTTGGATTCACATCTTTGTTCTAATTAGAAGATGTACAGACAACTCTACAGGAAATGTGGCAGTGTCCTTCTCAAATACATCATTTCTTCCATCAGTTCCAGTCTCCACATCTGTGAAATACACTGGATTATGGTGGGGGATAGCTCTGTTTTGGGGTACGAATATTTTCATTCCAAATATCTGCAAACTGGCTTAAAAACATGCCTTTTGCAGTCTGCCTTTTTAATAGTGATATTATAAAGCTTTGTTGCCAACAATTAATTCTATGACACTAATTCTATTGGTTTGAAAAGGTACTTAAACAAAGTATTTGTAATTGTTCAGTGACACGGTATTCAAAGAATTCTTTGGGAGGTGCTGGTGACCTCTGCCTCAGGGAAAGGGATGTCAGTGCTGAAGTAAGACAAATAAAATGGACATGTAGGTCTATTGTCCTGCCCAACTATTTAGGCAACAGTTGCCAAAAGCAAGTTAAGGGGGGAAAAAAAAAGTCAGTTTTACCTAAAATAAATTAAAATATTATTTATTTGACATTAAGGTTATGCTGGTTGTTAAAATTATTCTCCCAGAAGATAATGGATATGGAATGGATTCACTCAGTCAATATCAGATTTACCTTAGATTTACCCTCCTTCAAATCTTTTGGAGTACGTTCTGTACAGAGCTAAACAATGCCAAAATCATCCTAATAGTTTGTCAGAATACCAGAATATCAAAGAATTGCTGTGTACAACAGGTTTATCTGAAGCAGTTTAAAAATGGAAAAGTGTTGCCACCAAGAGAATTAAGGCTACAGCCTGTTCCCATCTCTCAGATGAATCTCCTAAACCAGTTTTTCTTCAGGCAAGAGTGGCAGTTCTCCTTCAAATTCCCAGTGTCTAAAGCTGTGCACAGTCTTCCCATTAACTTTCACCTGACACTTCATTGTGTTCCCACAACCACCCAAAAAAAAAAAACAACAACTGTATATGACCCTACTTACCTACTTACTACCTCTTTTACTTCAGGATGTATGAACTCAATTACTCCATCCTTGACTGAAGGACCAATTTCTACCTTTTTTTTTTCAGTTACAAAACTTGCAGCTTCTAAATCCAGCTGGGTGGAAAATGGCTGTTTTGCTTTCCCACGTGCACATCAGCAAATTTGTGCGTGCACAAAGGCCGACTTCTCAGTCCAGGATGCAATTTTCAATTACCTTCTCATGAGTCCCAGCTATGTCCTTGGTTGTCTGCCTGCATAGAACCCCTGAACTGTCGTGATAAGAATCACTTCTCTCTCAGAAAATGACAGTCTCTCGTTATCACCGTATTTTTAAACTTCATTTTAACACCTCTTCTCCTCTTTGCTTTAATTGTGGATATCTTTCCTATTCTGGCCACATAGCTGAAAGATTCAATTTTTCTGCTGAGTAGAGTTTTTCTGCCACGTATCTGCAATTCCCATCACATTACCAATTTGTCTGATTCTTCTCATGCACACTGACCACTTAAATATGTTACCCTAAGTTTTAATTTTGTGCATCTTAAAACGTTAAAATTTTCACGGTGATTTTTCTGCCACAAACGAAAAATAAAAAATACTCTTTCCAGTTTATCTTCCCTCTCAGTTTTTAAAGCTACAATTGACAGATGACTGACATAAGCTCCCCAGCAGTATTAAGACAAAGTTTCCCAAGTGGCTTCAACAGTGTCAGTAGTGATGGGAGAGAAAATGGGAGATCATCATTACTCTCTAAGTTACCATACATTTGGACAGAATTAGCATCAATAGTGCTTTCCTTAACCTGTCAGAAATAAGACCAAAGTGTCTTTCACGTGTGATATCAGTTGTATCACAAAGCTCATGGAGGAGCAAGAAATTCTTATTACCAGACTCATATCCACAATGGGGGGGTTGATATAAAAACAAAATTTTAAAAAACCTCCCCCAAACTCTCTGTAGTGAACCACTTGGACCTTGAGGCTAAATTTGGCCTTAAACAAGATGTTTTCAAACTAAAGGAGAAGAGGAGAGGGGGTAGAGGGGGTTGTTCTCATGCTGTTCCTTTTCCCACCCTGCGAGCCACCACTGAGAAGCTGCAAAACTCAGAAAGTTTTCTCAGAAACTTCATGCAGAAACTCTGTCCAGGCACACCCTGACACACAGACACATACACTCACCTCTCCACTTGATGGCAACGAACTTCCAATCCCTTACATTTTTTTTCCAGCAGTTTTTCTCATGGAATTTGTTGTTATATTGGTTATTTTAGCCCCATTTCATTTTAATCCACCCCCAAAACCTCCATCAGTAACAAACCTGGTTGCCCTGCACCAGAGAGGGGTAGCAACCCTTTTCCCTTGGAACCTTTGTATGTATTAACAGATGTTAGCACAGAAATGGACACAGGTCAAGAGATTATTCAGGTTTCAGAATGATGTCTGGTCTAAGTTCCATACAAGATGTGTAAAAAACATGGCACCTTTTGGTTGTGAGATGTGATATTTTGTTATCATTCATCAGACGAGAAGAAAAAAGAAAGGAATTAGATGTCAATTTTTTAAATGGTAGGAAGTTAACACTGTGATGTCCTCACAGCTTATAGGAGATCCTATGATTTTGAGGGGTGGGGAAACAGAGACACGTGAGATTTCTTTTGAAACTGCAGGTAAGAAAAAGCAATTTGGATTCATCCCAAAAAGATGCCATTAGGAACTCCAGGGACAGCCTTACCTGAGTTAGGTGAAAGCTCAGTACAATGTCAGCCTACATGGAGTGACACTGTGATAAAGCACATTGTGCTCTTATATTGAAATGGCTCACAAAGTCATTTAGAAGAAGTGCTTTTAAAACATGACCTGTAATGAGCTGTTGAATGCTAATGACAGAGCACGTTGCAAAGGACAAGAATTTCAATGTTAGTGCAATGAATGAGAAAGGATTGTATATTAATTTGAACATCAAAAATAACCAGTGCCACAAATGTAGGCCTTTTGCCAAGCACCAGCTTGACAAAAAGGATTAGTTAACTTCGAGGGTTCCTTTATTAAATTATGCAAGTAACTGTGGTTAAAGCCACGGCCACACAACATGGCATATTTCCCAGTTGCTCCACAGGCCATGGAATGTAGTAATTCCATACTGAAAAACATAGTTAAAGAGGCTATAACATAAAAGAAATGAAAATTATTTTAAAGAGGATGAGAGTGAACACAATATCTTGATTTGAACGAACTAATTCTTCCATACAGGATCAAATTCCCATCCCAGGTCACGTCTCAGTCCTGCAAAAATGGCTAGTCAGGTCAAGGCTGGGGTTTTTTGCCTGGTTCCCCAGCCACATTCTGACCCCTCAGTTCTCCCAGCTCCATCTGTTGTTGTCTGCTGGGTGTCCTTTCACAGAAACCCTCTTAGTGTTTTGGGTCAGGAGTACAACAGCCTTGAGTGTTCACAGGAATCCCAATTTAATAATCTATTTTCCTAAAAAAAATATACAAACACAGACACAAAAGAGCACACACTGAAACAACAATCTCTTCTCAAGGGCTGCCTTTTTCACATTTTCATCATCTCAAGTGTTCTCAGTTGAGGAGAAAGGGCAGACAATGCAGCTTTCTAATGTATAACTAAAAAAAAATATTATTCAGTGTTGTCACAAACCCCACCTTTGCTATATTTAACAGCAAAATCCTCCCCAGGATCTCAAACCACAAGTGTAAATTATGCCTGCAAAGATGGGATCACCAGGATGGTTCTTCTGGTGCTGATTGTTCTCCATCAGAGGCTTTTTCTCTTTCTTCATTCCTCTTCTTACAAAGCTGATATCCTCCTTTGAGCTGGATAATATAACTAGTCATATTTTGTAAAGAATAGCAATATTTTTTACTTTTTAAAGCCAGTCTCTAAACAAAGTAGCTGCCTAGATTTCTGATGAGGCAGATGCTGCAGCAGCTATACAATTCTGTGGTAAGATGCCAAAAAAATGACCAGGAGATATAAAAAAACCCTTCATCACAGAGAAATTAAAGCACTTGCACCGTATGAAGCATCCAGAAACAAACAATAACAAGTGGTCACTGCAACAAAATTTCTACTTTACACTCAATGCTCCACATAGAAAAGGAAATATCTTGTATTTCTGTTAAATATCATTGAGAGGATCCCTGCATGACTGTGCTTATCCAACTGATGTCAAGAAGTCTCTCACATATCTCTGCCTTTCCATGTTCTTCAAGTAAGAGAAGAGTTTAAAGCAAGTTTTATCTTTTCCAATGGGATAGCACCTATTGCAAAAAAGCTCCTACTTCTTTAGTCTTTCACAGAACAAAAACTTACCCAAAATTAATATTTAATATGTGAAATAAAGAAAGTTTAAGTAAAATGTGTACAGAACAAAAGCAATCCTGGTTTTTCTATAAAATACTGAAAATGCACTGAAATGCTGAAGTACAGGTCAGGAATTGAATACAGATTATACATTCCTAGCATTCCTGAAAACATGCACAGACATATATATACATATCTTTAATGACAACAGGAAATGCAACACGTGGAATTCTGCTGTTTGTTTCAATTTTTGACAACTGTTGTGAATTAGGACCCAATAACTTGTTCCCAGAAAACATGGAAAAATGGGTTACTGCTCTGACATGAAAACTAGACCAGAAATACTTCTCTAAGCATGCCAGCTGATATTTTTGTGATAAGTATCCTGTAAACTAATTTCTATATAATTTGAAAACTTTCATCTCTACACCAGCATACACTCTTCCCTGATTCAGCTGAGATTTTATTTTTAAAAATGGTTTCCGTTTAATTTTAAATGTGTCTTGGGGACACTGGTGCAGGGAATAATAATTATCTTGGGCTTGAGAATTTAGTAGTATGAAGATCAGGGCTTTTATTCTGTGTTCTTCACTTCAACAAGACACATAACCTGTGTCAGAGAACATCTAAAGTAGCCAATTTGCAACAACAGAAAATTTATATTAATGTTGTTTCTACTGCCTAAACGTCTAGTTACATTACAAAGGGTTCATTATCTTTAATAGGCTCAAAGTAAATAAATTATTTAGATAGTGAATCTATCCTAATGACTGAGTAAAATTAAGATATCTGGGGGAAAGATTTGGATTATTAATTAATTTGTACGTGTTAAAGGCAAAAGAGAATTCTGTGCATCTCACACAAATGTCAATAGATGTAAAAAATTAACAGATGTCTGATCAGGTGGTTTTTGTTTGCTTAGGTTGTGTTTTGGAGACGTTTAGTTAATAAATGCCATTGGTGCTAATGCTTATTCAATCCAGCTATGCAAAGTTTTTTTAAATCTCTGTAATCCAGTAATATTTTCAACCTATGCCTTGAAACATGATCACAAAAATACGGATACATTAGAACTGCTAAAACAAAATAGCAAAAAATAGTAATAAAGGAATGAAACTGGTCCAGTACATCACAACAAATGGCCAGAAACACACATCACTGACACTAGAAAAATCCAGATCCAAATTTTTCATTGCAAATATTTCTAACACTGATCAGTCATATAACATTATAAAAGCCATTCTAGAGCAAGTTCTGCTCTGCACAAACTAGGACTGATATTTCCTGCTGAGTCTAGAAACTAACAATAACTTTCAGAGGTCATTCTTTGCTTAGATCTCCTATGTCAGAAAGAAAAAGAAAAAAAGACAAAAAAAAATGAAAAGTAATTCAGAGGTTTTCTCTTTTTGTGTGTGTGTCTACAACAATTAGTCCAGCAGAAATGTAGTTATGAGCAACTTCCAGAAAGGCAGGGAAAGGGGTGACATGAATATAACTGGCTACATGGTTTTACAAATTGTACTGTAAGGACAAATAAGGCTTTCCCAGAGAAAAATGTAAATTGGATCCTTTCTAAATTCCCACGGGGGTTGAGGAAAAAAGTCATCTGTGTTAAACAAGTATCCAACTCCTACAGTAGGGTCAAGCAACAATGTCCAGCAAAAATGCTTTTGGAGAATTTGTGATAAGCTGGAAGTCATCCCACAATTAAGGAGGGAAGAAAATTTAAGAAGTAGAAAAAATTAGATGTGAATACTGACTGTTTCCAAGCAATATATTCTGTCAGCATAGACATCAGACAGCCTTTACTGCCACAGGTTTCATGTGTTAACAAACATCTGAATGTATGTATCAACTTATAAATTAGTATAGGGAATAAAGCAGTTAGTAGGCAATGACAACTTAGAGAACCAGGTGATAGTGCAGGCTGGATTCACAATTAAAATATAACATTTAAATGTGAAGTGCCATAGCTTGCAGCACTGGGGATTTTAGACAGAACATTCATTTACAAAAGGGTTGAGACTTCAGGATAATTGGAGATAGAAACAAAGATAATTGACTAAGGTATTACAGAAATGGCAGAAAAATCACTATGAAGTGGAAACCACAGATATAAAAAAAAATTATCCTAAAATAGGAAATCAAACCCAAATATTCTTAAATATCTTTTGCTTTAAAACATATTTTGCTAGGAGTTTTAGGAATACTAAATCAGAAAGAAAAAGGATTTATACTCAACAGCCAAAAATCTCACCAAACCCACATATATCTCTAGGCCTTATGTTCTTTAACATTATGGGATGTGTTTTTTTTCACTTAGGCAAGATACACTGGGGAAACTTCTTTCATGAATTGACTCAAAATAAGTGTAAGAATATAACACAAATATTCTTTTTTAAATTGTCTCCAAGAAAAATGATTCTCCAACCAAAACAGCCAAAAACCCCCACATTGGTAATGTTGTTAATAGTTCCCATACAACTTTTTCCAGGGTTGTGGCCCTAGGTTGAATTTCCTTTTGAAATAGATAAAAAACCAATTTCAAGGTCATAGACATCAGTCAGAGGATTACAACAATCAAATAAATCATTCATGAAATTGTCACAAATTTTCATCTAAGGCATCACTGTTGTTTATATGTTTTATGTTTATATCATAATAGTCCTCCCAGAAAATGAGATCTCCTCACATGTTTTCTCTTTCACTGGAAACTACAGGTTCAATTAAACATTTTGAACAGCAAAAGGCATTAACCAGAACAGTGAATTCTTGCTGAAACCACATTTCCAAGGCTTTGTGTCAGAAGATTCTTGTGTTATTTTTACCCTTTCCCCACTAAGGCGGTCACTTCTGGTACCTAAAAGAATTTGCTGTCTTTAAAATCTTATAGATTTAGGGACTTAAATGGTTTCTGAAGCAGCCCAGGAAGGCTCTAAAAAGTTTGGAGCTGAGCAGGAAGAATCAAACCTGGGGTAGGTAACATGAGACTTAACAGGTAAAAGAATTTGGGAGAACTTGAATGAATTGTTATCATTCAAGTTGCTTGAAAAAAATGATATCTGTATAAAGCAACATGCCAAAATCCAAACTAACATTTTGGCTGAAGTGTAGCACATTCAAGCTGGGGATACAGCCACTCATAGTGCTGCAAACAAATCTGTGACAAATTCAGAAGCAAAAATTCGGAAAAACATAAACCACTCAACTCCAGTGGTGATGGTCATTAACTCCTAAGGATGGTTGTTTCAAGAATATACCTCTAGGAGATTAAATATCAGATCCACAGAGAATCTTGCAGCAATTATTGCTTCCTCACGTTCAGAAATACACACCTAAAAAATCTTCCCCAAACTCATTTGACTTCATGTGATAGATTCCATGGAATCCAGATGACCTGCTCAGTTAGATTATTAGAAGGTCTTCTGTTTTGTCAGTGAAGAGATAATCCTCTGGTGAAGATTAAGTTCTCTGAGACTGACAAAACACACCCTTCCTATCAACATTTCTGAAGGTAGCACATATACTTCGAGCTGCAAACAAACACTCATCTGTGTTTGCTTTATGTTAATGCACATAAATACGTGTTTGTTTTAACATCAGTGACAACAGGTGATTTTGTCATCAAGGCCCAGGATGAAGTGGCTTTTCTACACAAATTCTAACATTAGGAACTCAATTTCTGATTTAAATCACACCACCTTCTACCTGGTGACAATTATTTGAACCCAATGCTTCTAAAAGTATATTCCCAAGTCAAAGACTGCTGTAAAGTCCTGGGAATGAAAAAAATGAGGCCTTGGCCTCACTTGTTGTATTTAGTTTTGTGCAACACTTCAATTGTCCTGCAGTGGGGTAGGAGGACCCTGTACCCTCCCAGCATTGATCTTAATGCCAATCAGGACATTAAAAGAATGGCACTTGTGACTGGGCAGCACTGAGCTAGTCAGTGATGCAACCACGTAATAAATCCAGCTTAATTTAATGGTTACATTTTGCTTACAACTAGTACTTGGGACTGACAGAAACTCAATTGCAAGAGACTCTCTTTTCCACAACATATTTTTTAACGCGCAGGACAAAAAGGTTGAGATTCAGAACAGAAACAGCAGCAGCAGCAGCCAGAGCCCACTTGTGAATCAGCTTGACATTTGCTCTAGACAGCTCTGAAATAGAGAATTACTGTTTCACTTCAGGCCACCCAATTAGACACACAGTAAGTGTTTACAGAGAGAGCCCCTGGTGGCTTCATGTCATGTCCACATTGGATAAATGACAGGTATTTCTGCGTCAGCTTTGCCCATGAAATATTTCTGGAGTCTTCAGAGGGATAGAGACCGGGGAAAAGAATTAAAATGCCCCTTCCCGGTCATTTTTTCCTGTCTTGTTTTCAAGCACTTTTGAGAGTTCGACATTTCAGTATCAAATGAGCCAACCACGCTTTTATTAGTCAGCAAAGCCTCTGTCCCCAAAGATAGTCTAGTAAGTTTGGCATTATGAAGAGTTAGCTATTGCTGCATCTTCTGGAACTGTAAATATCACTGTTACTCTTGCCAGCCTTTTCTAAATTGAATATGGCAGCTTTGATTTTTTTATATGAAATGTAACACAGCATCAGGTTGAACAGCTGGATAAGCTGGAGCCTTGACTGCTTACAAGGTTTTGTGAAACATTAAATCAGAAACGAGCTACACTCTTTCCAGTTCAGTCAAAAAAATCTCCAACCTTGAATAGATACCATTTTTTAAAATAAATATGTACTTGTGCATGTGGGATTGTGTGTGTATGTGTACACACATTTGTAAAATATACAGGAGAGGGGATTTTACATGTATCCACATATACAGGTGTGTGTATGTGTATACTATCTCTCACATTTCTGTGCACAGAAATCACTGAATGCAGATGCTTGGGGTTGGTGAGGGTTTTTCAAACTTCAGTGAGGACTCAAGATGCCTGTGGCCTTCCTGACTCAAGACCCTTTTACAAATTCCTGCAAAACCTTCTTAGGCCTTATTCTGTGTGAAATCAGACACAAAGAGGAACAGGAGAGGAGAGGAGAGGAGAGGAGAGGAGAGGAGAGGAGAGGAGAG